>NW_026623565.1:667171-728199 GCF_030028575.1 Malurus melanocephalus
TTGGTTGGAAATGATGTTTTAAAAAATTAGATGGTTCTTCAAAATAAGTGGTGTCAGTCGATGTTCTTTCTGTAAACTGAGWAATATGTATAAGGCATATAAACTTCCAGAAATTCTCATGAAATATTAATCAAATTATTTTCCATGGATGCAGATAGTTTGACGGGTATTTAAGAACTCCCACATTCATGTGCAGCTGGACCTTTTCTTCTGTACAGTGGAGAATTCAAGACACTTTTGTTTGACACTTTTCAAAACATCTCATTTAAAGCACAGTCCATCAAGGTGGGATCTTTCAGAAGTCTTGGTGTTGGTTGAACTCTCCACTCAGGGAAGCAAATATGACAATTCTGTAGAATTTTGGGAAAAGAATTATAGTATTGTGTCTTTCTGGTGTGACTCACATGTTTTATAAAAATATCGAGAAATCTCAGTTTTCATTTAAAATAAATTTTTTCTCTGACAGAGAACTATARTAGAAAACGCTTGGAAGAKMGATTGATAAATGACCTAAGGCACAAATAAAAAGGATTCACATATTTTTGATTTGAAAAAATRTTTGTTCTAAGGGCAGTCAATTTTTTGGAGCCTGACTCAAAAACATTTGCCATGGGCTGCTATAGACATCCATGAATTTTGCCATTGACATCCAAAGAATTTAAGCCAAAGCGGAGGGTTTTTGAAATATTTCCAAGTACATTTTTAGAAAAAAAMMRRAAWTTTTTTCTGACTTGCTTTTAAAAACAACTTCTTATTTCAAAAGCAACTACAAATGCTAACACACTGATTATAGGAARGGAAAAAAAAARKTYYTTTTTTCATGTGAATACAGGTATATTCATCTTGAAAGGAGAAAATTCACTGAATTACACAGCAAACAATACAGAGAAAATTACTTTAGAAATTCATTGTGTGGGGAGTTCTAAAATAATAAACTTTAAGAACTTRCACTAAGTTTTTAACTTATGAAATGAAAATGTTGATGTCTATTTTCCTTTTTTTTTCTTTAGACTGTGGACATTTGCATTTCCATATGTAATAACTGTAATAATAATAATAAAACTAAGTTCTTTGAACAGTTCATGACTGTCTTTAGTATCATCCATACCATGTGAGGCACAACTCTAATCTGAGATATTCCAGGCTGATATCTTTATACACTGTTTTAAYGTGAGTGCATGGTTATTACATAAATTTTATGTATTATACATATTATGTAATTATTTTACATTGTTTTAATGTGAGTGGATTTTAATAAATTGCAATGAAAGAGAGTTAAAGGCCAGGTTCATTAAGGTAAATAGCACACCAATACTTTTATAAATACAAATCCCCCAGTGCAAATTATTTAAGCTGAATATGATGAATAAATTGGYATAATGTGCTTTGATGCACTATAGAATAACTCCATCAGGTTCATATTTTTAATACAATGGTTGGATGTTAGGAAGGTGGTAATATCTGCTTAAGGATTTGCGTTTTCCATGTAATTTTATTTTATTCTTCACATGTGCGAAACTTGATGCATTCGGAGAGGTTCAAAAAGCAGCTTAGAAAGAAGCAGTGCTTTAATACAACATTGATGGTTCTGATCAGGCACTGGAAGAAGAATCCAACCCAAACTACACTAAACTCTTGTCTCAGATTTTGAACCAGGCAGTGATGAACTGGGCTCAGAATCTCAGCAGACAASTGTTGTAATTTTGTCCTTTACTTCTTCCTGTGAAAATGGGTTTTCCATTAACACTTTGGTACCAAATGAGTGCCAAGGAGCACCACACACAGCTGAGTTCTCTTGTAGCCACTGCTGAGTAACTTTGTACCCACATTGTAAAATAATCATTAGTTTCCACTGTTTGTCAGTGGCAGTGTTAACTCCTGTATAGATGCCAGTGTTTTCCACMGTAGTATCTAAGATACTGTTTTTCTCATAGTACTAAGAATGCAAAGTAAGTTATTTTTCCCAGACGGGTCTTGTAAAACTCCCTCTGTGTCTGGACGCAATCAAAACAACAAACTCATTGAACTGTGACTGATTAATTCATCTTCATAATTTTTCATGGTTTTTAAAAACTGTATTGCTGGAATATTTACCATAGGTTGTTACAGACATTTCAGGAACTGATATGTATGTTAAGAATCCTCATTAAATGAGGAATTGAGCTGCAACAGGTAGGAAAAAAGTTTGGCTTAGTCTCTGTTATCAAATATGATTTTCTGTGATGTAGGCCTATTTCTTTCAGTCACAGAAATATGAACCTGTGTTCAGAAACAGTCATAGATATTAATGTATATCTATGTATATGTTTATGTAGGTGTGGACAAAGGTTACTTTTGAATTGTAGTTTTTTCGCAGTACTTCTCAGGTTTTCCAATTCAATCAGAATCAGCAAAGAATAAGAATGTGACTGTTAGAGGTACACAAATATCTTAATCATCTTTTACATGATGAGATTTTAAATTAATATTTCTTTTTCTGCATACTGATGTGAGATGTTTGTCAAGAGACTAGCTCATTCCTAAGGAAACTAATGGTATGGACAACTGATTTAAAATAATATTAATTTTTGATTCAGGTATCTGCTCAAGAAAATTGTACTTTATTTAACTCAACATTTGGAAATTAAAATTTTATGAKACTGTGCATAGGTAATTATTGTTAATCTTGTTTATTTATTATTATTCTCTCAATGGAAGATATATTTACATAATGTCTTCTTTCTGGGAACAGTAAAAATTCCAGGAACACTTGGAAGATGAATCTTAAATTCAATTACATTATTTAATACACTATTTCCAAAAGCTGGTTGGGAAGAATACCTGGAGTTTGCATATGATATCTAAGATGAATTATGATTCTCTGCAATGGCTGGTACTGTATTTCAACCAAAGTATGCAAAGATAAGAGAAAGATTTTACTAATTAACTGGCAATAAGTGTGGAGTTAACTGTACTGCCTCTTTCAAAATGCAGGGAAAATGTACAGGCAGATCAGGGACAAAAGCTTCAGTGTGGAAGAGAAGCCATTCCAGATCAGACTAACAGCTTGCTCATGCTATTATTCCATCTGACAATGGCCGTTACCAGATGCTTTAGAGGAAAGTGCAAGAAACCCTGCAGTGAGCACTTATGAAATACTCTGCCCGTAGAGGAAATTTCTTGTTAATCTCTGTCAGTGATGATTGGTTTATATCCTAGAGCACGGTGGCTTGAAGGTTAAGTATAAAATGACTTTAGGACTCGTACGACTTGTACTACTGTGAAAGAGGCTGTGTTTTCCTGAGACACTCCAGTTTTATAATGTGATAACAGGCRCTGGCCAAATGACGTTAAGCAACTTCCTTAGGATGTTTCAGCATTTATTGTAGAGACCGGATAATGAAGGAGATCTGGGATAAACACGAGGGATTAAGTCTGTGTGATTTACAAAGAATTCATGAAAACAGGCACATCTTTTTTTTTTTTTTTTTTTTTTTTTTTTTTTTTTTTTTTTTTTTTTTTTTTTTTTATTTTTATGGCTTTTTGTAATCTTACATACATTTAGCGGTGATACGGAAAATCTCACCTCATGATGGTAGAATAATAAAAAATATTTAAATATTAGATTTTGCACTAATAATGTTTTCTGGTCTCTGGTCACATTTCTGACTTCTGTGAAATACTTCTTTTCCTTCTAGTCTACAGGCAAAGACTGAAGTTGCKTATTTTAAAATAAGAGAGGAGAGAAAAAATCTTCAAACTTTCTTTACGTATCATGGAGGGACAAAAGGGCATATATCCAAACATGTCTCCTTCCTCCCCTCCCTTCCCCTTTCTGTGACTTGGTGGTTAAAAGAAAGGTAAACCTCTAAATAATTTTATGACATTAAAAAGTGTCTAATCTACCTAGGGTTACAAGATGCTCTCTTCCATATCTAGCAGTGCTGAATGAGGATGTTACTGTGCTCAGCTCTCCGTACCTACAAGCTGCCAGCTGGAAGTTGCCATTCCCACATTGCCATTCCCATTCTCTGCCTGACAAAGGAGCCTGAGAGCTTTGCCTTATCCACTTCAGGCAAAGTCAGTTCTCTTTTCAGACTGCCATCATCAGCTGTTGATTACTGCTGTGACTCCTTGTGAGGTTCTCATATGACCCATTATGCCCAGAAGCTGCAGACCTGGCAGGCTCTTGGGAACACAGGGGGAAACTCTTAGGTTTGCCCATAATTTCAGTTGTCACTGATCTCTAGGTGAACATCTGTCTGCAGCCCACAAATGAGCTCTGTATAATCACTCTGCTAAGAACACAGCTATTTTTATGCTTGTGTTTTTGTGCACTGCTGGTGAACTTTTCATCTCCTTGCTATCCTGGCTATCTTAATCTTGGATATCTTGAACTTGACCCACTTTTGTATAGTTCAAGTTTTGCATAACTTCACTGCAGGTTTCAGACATACCAAACATACCAAAGTAGAAAAAGAAGGAAGACAAACAGTTRATGAACCAAACAATGCAAAATTTTTCATGATAGCAAAAGATTCAAAATTACAAACAACATTCTTTCCACTTATTTTAGATCTAGGCTTTGAGGTAGCACATCAATATACAGGAACAAGAGCTGACAACAAAAAGTCCTTGGTATTTAAAATTCTTGAGACTTCTTTCCCCTCTGCTTTATAGTTCTTCATATCTCATTTATATATCTGAAAAGATTATGGAGCTTTTTTGGATTATTTGTTCTTTTTCCTTCCACTTAGTATCAGAGTCTTGAAATTAGGAGAAAACCCATGTGCCTCTTTGGACCACAAAGCCCTACATCAGGAATTGATGTAGACAATGTTTAATTTCTAGAATGGATAGAAAAAAAATTCTATGAAGAAGAAGGAATTGAAGATTGCAAATAAATATCAGTGAATTGCAGAAAGTCTTACCAACTGAAATCAACTCAAAATGGCACCAGAAACAGCTTTCAGATCAGCATAAATAAAAGAGCAGGGTTGCAATGTGCTCCTTGCTAAGTAAGCAAAGTTGTCAGAGTCACTGTGAAACAGTATGGATTAAATTTCCTCAAATCATTCACCTGAGAACAAACAAAGTAAGCAATCTGAGTTTTATTTCTAATCAGACCCTCAGTGCTGCTTGGGATAGGAGCTTCTTTCAGATGTCTCACTTTTAAGCGCTCTGAGTGCTACTCAAGCAAGGCATTTCATAATAACCCTCAGTCTCAAAGCATCTGGGTATAAATACCTGCATTAATCGTGTGACTGAATAGAAAAGGATGAATTCTAACAWGAATTGTAATGACTGACTTTACATTCCCTCTATGTGCCAATGGTGCAAATTAATAATGGGAACTATTCCTGCATCAACCCAATATTGACTTACATTGTATAATGCTACTTTGATACAAAATAACTCTGGGAAAAACATTAGAAATCATACTCTTTCACAATGTTTGTTGCTAAACAACAACTATTAAAATGTCTAGAAATTCATATCAATAGTGTTTTACACTTTTATTACTRCTGTAATAGGTTACAGTAACTGTAACCTCTCTCAGGAAATCTGTTTAAGCCTAATGACCCAATTTGGTACAGATTGTTAGATAAAGCTGTCTTGAGACTGCCACAAATGATAAGGGTTTTCCCTGAGAATCTGGACACATATTCAATTTGGGTAGGACATGGCTTCACCAAGTATCTCTAGGAAAAATACTTTGGCAGAGTAATCGTTGCTCTTATTTTAGTAAGTTTACTTCTTATCAAGTCATCTCAAAGATCGAAGGCAAGCCTTTTGTGAAACAGTGATGAGCATAAATATAGGAACAAATACAAAGATTTAAGTAGACCAATATTCTGGCAGTGGCCCATAGATGAAGCTTTGGGAAAAAATAACAATTTTTAGAATGGGCCAAGCAGAAACTGAAGTCTTCTTCAGACTATTCTTCAAGCTATTGCTTCTGACTTTTGTCAAACCCTAACTCAAAGACATTGGGAGTGGGAAACTTTTTTTTATGTGGTATAGAATAGCCTTGGATGAATTTTTTCTTCCATAAGATTTTTCTAATTACTTCTTAACCCACCTAAGCTTTTGACATCTCCAACATCCTGTAACCACAAGTTCTGCAGTTTAATTATGTGCTTTGTGAAAAGTGTTTCCTTTTGTTTGCTTTAAGCCTGACACCTGATAACTAAGTCTCCTAGGTTCCTTCTTGATGGGAACCAGGGAACAGTTCTTTGTATACTTCATTCAAGTCAATATTTTATAAGTATTCATCATATTAATCTCATGGGTGTTTCTTTTCTACCTAGCATTTTTCTTCTCTCCACTTTTAATTACATCTTTTTATCCTCTTAGGATATTATTATTCTGTACTTTCTTTGGTTCTCCAAAGTCCATTTTCACATGTGGGGAAATAGGACTATATTCGATATTCAACAACACTTATTTTGGATTCCTTGTCCAACTCTGTCTACCATTCTGCTGCTTTCACAATCTTTCATGAGTATTGARCTGAAGCTTGTATAGATGTGTTAAAGACTCCCAAACCTATGTTTTATGTGAATATGGCTATTTTAGACTCATCATATTAACAGCTGATTTGTATTAGGGGATGTGATRTTCCCTGGATACTTTCCAAGTCCAAACACTCTTTATGATAACCTTCTGCAGCTTGTTGCTGCTGGCTTTTGTTTTCATAACCCTAAATAATTTAGCATTGTCAGCAAAATTGGCCATCTTTTCATCAGTATCCCCAGAGCCTGCTATAAACTCWGAATAAAACAGATATCCACATCCTTGTCGGTGGTTTCTAGAAAACTCCCTTCACAGATTTTTTTTTTTTTTAAACTTAGTGTTCTTTATGTCCTTTTGTCCCCTAAGAAATCAAGTCTCTTACAAAATATGTTTCCTATTATTCCAAGTACTTGCTGTCTATAAATCCCCTTGTTGAAAAASTTGGTTAAAACATTTTTGAAAATTCGAGTAAATTTTGTTAGCCACATCTCCCATGCCATTATGCTTTTCAATTTATCAAAGACATTCTGTAAGTTTGTGAGCCACAATAATATACTATAAAAGCTGAGCTAACTCTCCTATTATATATTATTTACTTCTTTTTTATATTTCATTTCCTTTATTTTTAAAGAGGCCATATTTACTCATGTATATTTTCTTCTACTCCAAGTGAAACCTATCAGTAGAACTGTCTTACTTTTTCAACCATTAATTCTCTAAGCACTGAGGTCACTTCTTTGAGTAATATTAACCATCTGATGATTTCATATTTGATCTTTTTTAGCTAATAGGTGAATATCATGTTGCTCTGATGATTTGTAACTGTTTATTTTATTGATTTGTTSTAAGATTTTTTCACTGAGAGTCAAATTGTGAATAGTTCCTATAATTCTCCCTCTGAAATAAAAGTTTCCCAATTATAAACCCATCTAACTTCATCTACTGAGAACAACAATACAAAGAATTAATTTAATAATTCAGCTTTGGTCTTATCTTCTTTTACAGCTCATCAATTGCCTGTTGGTCCTATGGAGTCTTAGTCAGATTGCCTGCTTTTCATGCTGAAAAGATTTTGCTATTAGTTTTTATATCCTCATAAAAACATTCTTAAATATTTTTAGACATTTTTATGRTTTTATATTGAACTTTATGGACTTACATTCTTTTCTACTTTCCACACTTTCATAAAATTTAAATTTCTGAAAGTTTTCTTTACACCATCAACAATTTCATAGAATGACTTTTAAAACATTTTCCACTCCTTTTTTTTTTTTGTTTTGTCTTTGGTTTGTTTTTTTTTTTTTTTTTTTTTTTTTTTTTTTTTTTTTTTTTTTAAATTGATGTTTCCTGTTGTTTCTATGAACAAGTTATTTATTTGTATAACTTCATTTTCTTATGACAAAAAGGCAGAGAATGCTCTTGGTATATCTATAGTTGAACCAATAGCCCTTTACACCAACATTCATTTGAATCTAAGTTTTATTTTGTTTCTGCTGGAAACACACAGTGTTATTTCTGCATTTTCTCTGTATCATTAGAGGCATAAAATTAAGATTTGAGGTATGATGCCAGAACTGTAGATTTAGAGATGCAATCCAATTTTATAGTAATTCTCGCAATCTTACCAAAAGTTTAATTTTATAGGAAAYATGGTCCTAAGTATATTTAATCAGGTGCCAAGTGAATGTTCTTTATTTTATGGTGCCATTTTAGTCCAATGAAATAAAATAAAGCATATGATTTAAATGGTTTGGAGACCTGTTTCTGTCCTGTATTTGTTTTCTTGTCCTGTAGGCCATCTATAGGAAAGATTAGTACTAACATAAGTCAGTTCAAAACACAGAGAAACTAAATATTGTGATGTAACATGACAAACTTCAGTGTATTCCAGTATACCTAGGACCTCAAAGAGGAAACCAAGTGTTTTATGATGAATAATTATCTGTTTGAGAAATCTTTTTCTCAATTTTGAAAAAGATAGAATTGATTTATCCCCCCCTCCCCCCAAACAATTATTTTCTTATTTTATTGGTGGGAACCATAAAGATACTATATATGACTGACTTGCTGTTTCTTATGCTGATTTAATTTCTCTCCTGGAGAAAAACATTTTAAAGAATTCTGGATTTTGACATAAAGTTTTCTGCTTGCTAATCTCTCAGATCTTATTCATAAAACCTCTGGTAAGATGGAATAGAGAGGACTTTACCATTGTCATAGTGATGAATATATTTATTCAAATGTTCTGCTCCATTTCCTATTCATTATGTAAACAAAAGAATATTTACATAAATAGAGTTGTTTTTCCACTGATGCTCAAACTCTTTCTTGATATCATCACAGCCACCTCACCTATTCACAAATGATCATTCTCCAAAAGTTATTACTAACTGCAGATGATTTTCCAATTATATTATTGGAGACTTCCCACAGACCAAGATTGGCACTTCTGGATAGTCTCCCACCTCTGGAGATGAAGAAACCCTCTCTTTTCATTATTCAAACTACCATTCAATTTCACAGAAATCTGTGATGATTTAAGTGTCCATTTTTGCCCAGGGGGATGCAGGCACTGCACCAAGATGTGTGCAAACCTTGCTATTACTATGAACTAGGACAAAGGCGGTTATTCATGTTGCATTTTAGTAGCATAACTCAGAAAAATAGCAGAATTTGTTTAATAAAACCATAGTTCTCTGGAATTTAAATGGACAGCAATTTTCTATCTGCAGAACTAAATCCAATTTGAGATGTGGAGAATTTATCTGTGTACCCAAATCTAGGATGTGTACAGCTTGATACTTAAGCTCCAGAGTGCTGTCTACTTACTGCAAAACGCTCTTCCATCTTTACTAACCCTCTGCTTTCCTACATCCAATGCCCTGAAAGCCAGGGTGGCTTTGAAGAGAAATAGGTTGAACCATTTGCCATGTAAATACAGACACAGTGCAATTGAAAGAGAGAGGTTCCAGAGTCGTTTGTTCTCAGGGTGCACCCAAGRCCAGGGTTAACAGGGCTTTTTCTGCAGGCTGTGAGGTTTTGTCCACTTTCAGTGTCTCCTGTGGTAGCTGTATGGTGCAAAGTACTATCTACTTTTTATATCTAAATTATTGAAAATTATTTTCTGTGGCAAATTTCTTTTCTCTCTCTTGTTATCTGTCTTTATCCATGGAAATMCAGTTTCCTACCTCCCTATTCTTATAAATTAATTATCAGCATCTGCCTTTTTAACAACAAAATACTTTCTATTCAKATAAGAGAATACCAATTTTTTTATTAGTTGAAATGTTGAGTGGAATTTTCGAGGGGAGGTGGGGTGGGGTGCTGCTTTATTCTGGTTCTGGCTCTCTTTCCACCCACAATAAAAAATAAGAGGATGTTTTTAGATGTCTTACATAAATATCTCAGGGAATTTGAAAAGAAAATGGATTTTGAGCTTTGAGGTCAGATGATAAGTTAAAACCTTTCTATTGATGATCCACTTTGGACATATTTCAGGTCTCTCCCACATTGCTTCCAATCTGTCTAACCCACCTGGGTTATTTCAGACTTTACCAGAAAGATATGTAGTGGTGTTTAAATCAAACAGTCAATGCARCAACATTATTATTTAAAGTGTACCATAAATTTCTAAAAAGTATTTAAAGCATCTGTATTTGTCATTGTATCATCATAACTGTATCACTACAGTTATGGGTCCTAGAGACCCATTTGGCTCAGTAAGAAGAAGAAGACAATGAGAAGTTTGTGGAGAACCAGAAATTAAGTATTTTCTAAATGTATGAACAATAAAGATTCCTAAACATGGCACAGAGGTTGTTGACATATCTGTAATGGGGCTCTATGCAAGCTGTTTGATCCAAAATCTTTCCTGAGCTGAAGTGCCACCCAGATTTATTTTCTTAGGTTTCRAAGTCGTAGCTTTGAAGCTCAGTTCTGTGGATCTATATAGTTTGGTTTTTACAAATTATCAACCTCCTTCAATTGTTCCTTATCAGGAGGACTGTTTTCTCTCATGTTCAAGAAGATACAGTGAGGATTTATCAGAAAACCTGAGTTGGGTAACAAAGCAGATAGTTGTTTTAAAATCTGGTAGCTCTCCTGAACTTTTCAGCAAAGTCCTGATGAAGATCCTCAGTGCCATTAGAATACTTTACTGCAATATTCCATTTCTTTGGTCCTTTTGCCCTTTTGGATTGACCTTTTCTCCAGACTGACAAGGAATGATCACATTCCAATGTCTCTCTAAGGAATTCTTGTGCTGTTTGATTGGAAGCTTGGGAAAACCTCTTCCATTCCACAGCATTTCTCCTTCACATCTCTCATTTGTAAGCATTCAGCTGTTTTGAGTAATTGGTAGCAGAGATTTTGGGGCAGGCCTAATGGTAGTGGTTATGTTTAAAATCTCACAGCAGAGGTTTATAACCTGCCTTGAAAGTTTGTCTTTTTATTTATAGTTTAATCAGTCAGTGAAATAATGAGGAAATCCTCTTTGGACAAATGGCTAGTTTATATGTAATTTATTGTCTTGTAAGGCCTATCAATGCACCCTTTTGATATTAATTTCAGTACAATATTCAGGTTCTCTGATAACATTGCAAACTCTATACAAATTATTGGATTGCTCGRACCAAGAACCATGGAAACATATTTTCTTCCAGCCTTATTTGGAGATCATGGACAGAGGTTTGGAGGTGTCTTGTGGGACAAATGAAAGGAGCTGATGGCCAGCACTTTCCAGAATAAGCTGATAAATGGAAGAAAAGGCTGTCAAAGTCTGTACAGAAGGTTTTGAGGGAAATGTGTCTAAAAAGCAGAGGAGACACAAATTTTATTTGTCTTTTAATCACAGGGGAAAAAGCAGAAGAGCTCGAGCACAAAGGAGGAGCTCTACAGGTAATTCTGAGTTGTGCATGCTGGAAAGTCAGGATCAGTGCACTAACAAACATTTCTTCAGACTATTGTTGTTTTTCAGTCAGAAATGGAAGTCATAAATAATCACTCAAAAACAATATGACTATTGTATATCAATCTTTTACTTAATATATTGAGAATAAGATCTGATGGATTCTTGAAAAGATTGACACCTTAGATATTTATTTACACAAAGCATTTTTAAAATACAGAAGATGTTTATTRCTGCTGAAATCACAGGAATATATCAACTTCTGTAAATGGTATTTTTCCAAATACAGTATTTTTTAATTCACACTTTTAGTAAATCATATGATAGGAGCTTTGATTCAATACTATAGAATGTACTTGTAGTTTTGCCAAAAGTGCCACAAGTTTTTCTTTGGAGTACTGAATATTTATTATGTGTCCGAAACATAACCTTTCCCATTCTTTCATGTACAGTTTTAGTAACAAGTCACTATAGAAGACAAACTAATTTTAAACTTTGGGGACCTCTTCCTTCCTTTCCAAGTACAGTTATTTTAAAACTTTTGGTTTTGATATCTGAKTACTCAGTAGCATCTCACAGTCATGATTTTTGTGTTTATAGCCTGGWATAACTAACTTCCAATGCTCAATAGATTCTTAATGATATCTCTTCTTTCAGGGTTTTCTGCTTTAAACTTTTAATGTCTGTAAACTGATCATAGCTTAATATTTGTTTCATTTTGGTGGTGTTGGTRGATTTACTATCCCTGAGAAGAAATGTGACATAAATATATTATATACAAGCATAATACATTACTTATATTACTGTCTGTTGATATTTTCCATATTTTTTCAATTTTTTTAGATTAAATTTGAAAAATAAAGCTCTTTGCAAGCAGAACAAGACTAAAACAGTAGTAACTGTGCTAAGTGTTTCTGAAAATGATCACAGTGCAYTGTTATTTCTTTTGTGTTTAAAATTGTGTTAGGCCTACAAAACCCAGTATTGCAAATTTTTTATGAAATAATTTGGAACTTAAGGGGTTGTGTGGCTCAGGGTTATGTGTTATAGAAATAAGAATTYAATTAACATTGGAAAATGGCCACAATGCTTCAGAAAGATATATTATCTTTTGCAATTTGAAATAACTTTAAATACTTTGCTAGCATTGCACTTCAAATTGTTCAGAATGGGATGCAATCACTGCAGGTGTGGGCACAAGCAGAAGAGTGTCTGGCTCCAAAGATTATGGTCTTGGATGTCTGTGCATTTTCTTGTTGYTCTGTGACTTGTGAAAATGTTGATTAGATTGAAGGTAATATTGCAAAGAAATGCAGTTCACTGAATGTTTTTTGTTGTGGTTTTTTTTTTAAGGTATAAATGCATATACATGATCATTAAAAATAGTAGTTGCACCATGTGGTATTTATCTATCTGTGTGTCACATAAAATTCTAGGAGCTCCAGAGTGCTAAAAATCAATTTAACTAACTTTTATTATAATTGCTACAGATATTTGGATTACATACAATAGGCAACATACAAATCTTGAGTGAATATGTACTATAAACAGATAGAAAAAAAGACAAGAAATGCATAATTTTTAAATGGAAATGCATAATTTTTAAATGGAAATGGACAGTGCCATCACGTTGCCAAGTCCATGGCAATGCAGAAAAGAAGAGAAGTCAAAGCATACTTCTCTTACATAGATTTATTTGAGAAATGTGTTGGTATACTCTAATTTGCCACATTTTTGATCACTTTGATTTTAAAATATATTCTAAAGAGCAGCTGTGAGTTATGTTTTTATTTAAGTATGGCTCAAAATTGCTTCAGGTTAAAGTCGTTTAATGTTCCAGTAAGATACAGGCAAATAATGTTGACAGAGTTAATAAAAACCAGTTTTAAAATCTAAGCTGGAACTTTCTCCTGGGCTCAGAATTAAACACAGCTCGAGTGTGGTTTGCTCTCATCCACAATGGCTGGTTAAACATTGTAAAACTCATTTTCTTCTAAAGACACCTCTTGTAACATGTTTTAATATATGTATATTTGGCCTGCAGTATCGGTCAGAAAGCAACGGCTGCTGGCAGTTATTTCATTTCTAATGTGCAATAACCCAGCAGAAACAATTCAGTGAATCACAGAAGTAGCTTCAGGGAACCCATAGGCCATAGAACTAATTTCAGCCTGTGAGTAAATAAAAGATGTGAAAGTACAGTTCCTACTTTCTCAGTGGAATCAGAATGACAAGGTCAATAGTCAGAGATAAGTGAACTGTACACATTTAAAAAATTGCTACTTGTATACCACATGGAGTATAAATATACAAATTCTTCCCACCCTGTCAGTATAATGAGAATTATTTTCTTTACAAAACAGCCATACAATACTTCAGAGAAAAAAAAACATCATTTGCTTTTGGTTTAATATGTAAACAGTTTTCATGATTCAAATGGACTAAATTTGGAATGTAGTCTGGAAAAGGCCATAAAGGTTGCTTTTTATTTTTTGATTCAGCCTGAGAAAAATATCAAAAATTTGTGATAAAGCTGCAGTATGAAAGTAGGAAATAAAATATTCTACCTGTTTTCCCATTTTTACTATGAGTCAGTGGTAGTTGATATTCAAAAATAGTTGACAAGTTAAGGAAAAAATGGGGGAAAAAATAATCCCAAGAAATWAACGAAAAATTCAGTTTTGTGGAGTTCTGATGCCAGTGGCCATCTGAGTGATGAGTGTTAGCTGGCATATGCTGTAATATTTTCTGTTCTAATGGTGGCCATTTTCCAGTTATATGACATTAGAATATCTTTCTTTTTTGCTAACGTAAGAATTGTAATATTCCTAGGATGCARTTGGTAACAGTGCATCTAATAAAACCCAGCTGGATCCACAAGGTTTGCAGTTGGSCTGAATTTTGTCTTGGTTTATGAGTTTATTCCATTCCTACATCAATGAGTCTATTCTCCTCGATGAGAAAACAGTTCTTTCAGCTTCTTCACCGCTCCCTCTAACAAAGAGAAAACCTTTTTGTGCAATGAAAAGAACACACAGAAGACATCAGAAACATCACATAAAACCCCTGCAYGTTTACTGGTAGTGGTTTCTGTTACTAATTTATCCAAGCAATGAACAGACACAACCTACTGTCACTTTCCTTGCCCACCTATCTTGTTATCTGTGCAGACACTGAAATCTGTGCAAAGTCAAACAACAGTGAAATGAAAAAATTAGATTGTAATAAATTACAACCTCTACACTTGACCTATATTGCCTTAGTGCTTGATAAAGTCATTTAATTGTGTTTCTCTGATGAAATCTTGTGGCAGGACAACTGATTAGCATTGATTATTTTGGAAATCAATCTTTAGAGCTTATGAGACACCTTTTGATGGAATTGAAATTAAAATCTATGTCATTGCAGTGCCTATCACAAAAAACAMCTCTCACTGTCCAGACTTTTACATATGTTGCACACACTTTTTCTCATCATCAATTTACTTAATTAATATTTTCCTCCTGCTTCACTGGATAAAAATTCTCTACAGTTCAGTAAGAGGGGAGCTGTTGTCTGCATACTGTCTGTCTGATTTGYCATGACTGAAGGAGAAATCCTGTGGAACAGAAAGGAAACCTTTGCAGTTGAAGAAAATAAATATGCAGCTGTGGAAAAAATTAATTCTAACTATCGCTGATTTTTTGCAATGGCAAGTGAGACAATCCATATTCATTTTCTTTTTCTAGAACACATCATCTTTGTTTTGAAACCATTTAATCTTGTACTCTTAACTATAGCTAAATCCAAGAAACTTCTACCTTAAAGATATATAATACTATCTAAAGTTCAGTGCTATGAAAAAACAGATACACTAGAATAAGCATTTGGTGTAATGGATGCATTTGCCTTACATTTTCTCATTTCCCTATTTGTTAATTGGACAGTATAATCCTCTTTTCTCACAGGACTCTGCAACAATACATTAATTAAGGTTTGGAAAGTATTCAGATTCTGGAGTACTGAGACCCTGACTGAAGAGCCCCTGAGAAACTGAGTGATTGGGCCCACAAGGAGGTTTTGAATACTGTCCAATAAATAAGGCCCATAGATACATATTCAAAAGCACACAGAAAGTATTGAAAAACTGCATGCCAAGTAACCATTGTCTCCCTCTCCTTCTGAGCAAAATTGCAGTATGTGCTTGCAATCCACATGCAACACAGTGGATTTGTAACTTCCAAACTGGGATCTGTATGGATGAGTTTATGTGACAATGTATACAAATAACAGTTGGATGACCACTTTAAAGACTTTTTTGAAAACAAGCAAACAAAGAAACAGAAACTTTAACTGAACTTTTAGAGCTATAGAGGCAGAAACCAACTGAAATAGTTACAGTATCAAACTGTGAATAAAAAAATGCAAAAAACCAAACTCAAACTGCTCTGAATTTATCTTCCTAGATTTCTATGGTTATCTGATGATGATTACTTTCTCCTTTTTTTTTGTTTGGTTTTGTTTTGATTGGTGGGGGTTTTTTTTTTTTTTTTTTTTTTTTTTTTTTTTTTTTTTTTTTTTNTTTTTTTTTTGTATCTGTGTGGAAGACCACCAGAAATAGTAAAGGAAATGGATTCTTTTGGCTTCCCACAAATGAAGCTGTCAGACAGTTACTTAAGTTTAAATGTGATTTGGAAAGCTTCATCAGAACCACATGCATGTTTAAGGCTAAAGATATTTTTTTTGTGGTTTAGTATTGCCTTGTAGATGATCCAGGAAAATCTATATGCTCAGACAAAGAATGATTTAAGCTAATAAGATATTCCACAAAGTGGTGTGAGTTTCCTTTTATGGCTTTTATGGAGGAAAAGAGCCTATTACTGTAAGGTCTGCACTGCACAGGTGGACTAAAGCAGTTCCCACACAGAATTAGTTTGATACAGTATATACCAGACAGAAAAGACACACAATATTATTATAATTGAAAGAGAAAATTACTAGTGCTTTGTTCAAGTATTCCTGAACACTTAAGAGGGAATGGTGGTGACAGTACCTTTGCTGGAATTACAGGATGGMTTTTCAATGTAGTGTAGTTAAAAATGAAAGCATATATATATTTGTAGATAGAAATACATCTAAAGTCCTGCAGAGATTCCCCAAGATGGTGGGATCAAAAAAAAGAGGGGGTTATCCTCTGCCCTGAAGCATAAATGGAGTGAAGATGTCAGCTTACATTCTGCCTTTGCTGCGACTCYAGATACAGAACAACAGCACTGTGGCTAAGCTTTCAGTCTCTGTTTTTACAGAAGTGTCAGCTTTTGTTTCAAATGCACCAGTTCTTATTTTTGCTTTCCCATTCACCCGTGATAGTTCACCAGTCAGTTTAAGAAAAAACAGTTTTAAGAATTCATGCCTTGGTGATATGAACACCTGAGCTCCCTTGTGTGTTTCAAGGCAGGAGCTAACGAGTGAAGACGGGTGATTTGTAGTGTAGATAATACACAGTTGGGTACCCCAGACGTGTGTCTATTCCTTTGTCAATGATGTTAACAAAAGGCAGGCATGCTGAGTAGTCAACCAGTGAGACAAAATATTCGCTGAATGGAGAGGTTCATTGGAAATAAATTTCTATTTTTGCTCTTCTAATGTATGTGTAAGATGAACAGATAAATAAAAATCACAGATAAATGGCACATTTTCTATGAAATTTAAAAATTAATTTTTTATATCTGAAAATTGAAAATGTAATTTTTTTTCATTCATATTATGTTTAGCTTTCTCTGTAAATGTCTGTGGACCTGAATTGATCATGTCTGTATTTGTCTTTTTAATGTAAGTGAGACTTAAGCCCTGAATTGTGGGGATTAGTGGATTTAAATGGGGTGAGTGCAAAAGGTTTTTTTATCAGTATGTAGAGAGTTTATTGACAGGTCATATTTTGAACAGGGTTCCTCAGCTATAGCACAAGGAAAGCATTAATACMTTTGAGTTGAAAATCAGAAGTGCAAGGTATTAAAGATTTTAAAGACAATTTCAAATTACTTCTACTCTATCTGTCCTCCCTTTCAAAGTTTAAGAAATTATAWATGATACAAAAGCAATGTTCCATCAGGGGCCACAGTGGAGAGAACAAAGGAAAATTAAGGAATGAGTGTAAATATACTACTGTAAGAAGAGCAAAACCCCATGAATGCCGTGTACACTGGCATGAGCATGTGTAGTCCAGAAGCAGCGATGCTCAAAGAGCAATTCAAAAGATAAAAAAACTCATCTGTGATCCAAATCTTGATATTCAGAGCAGAAATTTATAAAATGTGCTTTCAGATTGAATGCTTCATTGGCATTGTTTCCATCCCTTTATCATTCAGGCAGCATTTGTTTCCTTGTGTTTCCAATAAAATGAAAGTCCATGGAAACCAGAAACAGCACTGTGTCAGACTAAAAATTGTTRAATAAAAGAGTGTGTGCCTTTCATAAGATAAGAATCAAAAGTGAATTAGCTAGCTGCCATGAATTAATCACCAAAGATTTTGCTTATTTTTAATATTTGGGATAGTATTTTTTCTTCTAGTTTTCAATAGAAGATTTGTTTAACACAGAACACGACACATTACTCATACTACATTTCCAGTCATACACTAATTATAATCACCATGTGATTAGAGTGCATGGTTTGTTAGGCTCTTGTGAGGATAGAGGAAAGAAAACAAACAGTTATAAAAGACAATTTAGAAGTCTGATAGGACTAGCTCTCTAGGTAGGAATAATTTTCTGCTCAATACACAGTTGGGACCCATATGCAAAGGGATACTGGGAAAAAAAGAAGCCTGACAATTCCAGAGAAAATTTGAGTGCATCTGTCACCACTATTTCATTCATGCTGCTTTTTCATGGTTCAGAAAAAGCACAYTATAGGAAGCTGAAGAGGAAAGGCTTTACTACAAATATTCTGAAAGTCAGATCCATCATTACCTTGAAGGGCTAACCACCTTTAGCAGTAGTTACAAAACAACAGTAGTTCACTTAGGAAAAYAACTTTGGTATTTTCATATGCATTTAATAGATGAATACATTGCCCATGAATGGATATGGTATATATGACTATGCTATTGAATTCCTAATGACAAGTTGTTTAAACCACATAAAAATGGCTTCAGACTGAAGATGGGTGGTGTAAGTAAGACRAAGGGGCATTGGAAATGGAATGGAATAGCTTGAATAGCAATACAGTAATTCTGCTAGAGAATGGCTGCTGGTAGCACCAGATTATCTTATTTAAGGAAGCTCTTATTTTACATTTTGTGCAAAATCCCTGTGTCTTCTGACTTGCACATTGTGTATGGAATCCCATCAGATTTACACAAATATCCACCCTTGAAATTGTTTCCCTAATGTGGAAAATGTTAAAAACTAGTTCCTGTATTCTACTGACAGCCCCCAGATATTTTAAAGCTGCACCTTTAGGGAGGGGGAGTAGCCACAGATTCTGATTCACATTGACTCTGAAAGACAGGATTGTTGACCCAGCACCACGTTGGGCAATGGAATCTTCAGCTCAGCTCTGACTCGGAGGGAAGCACATCAATTACTGAGTCGCCAGCACCACCTCCTGTACTGTCTGCTTTTGCTTTGAAGAGCTCTCCTCTCCAATGCCTGGTGTTGCTCACCTTATGAAATCTGACAGGATCACAGCCTAAGATAGTGCAGCTACAGGCCTGTTTTGCATTACTAAACTGGAGCAGTGGACAGAAAGCTTCCAGCCTCAGCAGGAGATTTTTCAAATGCAATTTGAAATCAACTGTCATGGAAAATCAAGAAGACTGATCAGTGTCCATTATGCAATTTAACTTAYGTAATGCCAGTAAGTGCTATTTCTGTGAGTAGGTGTGGTCTTAAAATACCATCAGAGAGTGTTCTTTCAAAAAACTTCACTTACATCAATGTTGCCCCATTAGGGCAAATAGGAAAATMTCTTGAAATGTCTGGTTATGGCTTTGCTGGATTAATTCCATTCCTTGTCTTTTTGATTCAAATTTCTCTAGAGATAGCATCTAATTGCAAAGTCAAAGGTCTTGGGCATCTTATTCTATGTGGTAGCATTGCTATATAAACAATTTTGGCAGTGTTCATGTTTTWCCAGAGAGTACAGTCCTTTAAACAACAATATTATGTTGTACAGAAAAATGTAATGCCTATGGATTATTGTAGGCCATTTGAKCCAAGAAAATGTGCCTTAATATTTATAATATTAAATTCCACTTGCACTGATGATTCAATATCAGTGTACATATTTCWAGTGTCAGTATGGCACACTGCTGATGGTTAAAATACCTATTTTGGAGTGCTAAGCTTTTATTTTGAAAGATGCAGCACTTCAAAGATTAAATTCATAAGGTATATTCATATTTCTCATTTGCTAGTTAGTAAACTCACAGAGCTGTGCATCTGCTGGTCATAGCAGTACTGAGAATTTCATCAGAAATCTGTGGAATGCACAAAACTAGGAGGTCAAACGGTACATTTGTCTCACAGCTTTAYGTTTCAGATGTATAAATGCTCATATGATAGGTATACATTTGCAAGAAATGTGTGAGTACATGTTTAAAACAAAATAAAATATAACTTTGAACTTTTTTCTCTCAGTATCTGTAGTTCCACTCTGTTCTYATTGATGCTGAAGATGCTCTGCTGTTTAATCAAGCCAGGGGTTGCAAGGCATGCCTTCAGTTTGAATTTCTAAGAGTAGCACTTCAGTGTGACAAGTCTACTGCGAAAAATCAGATTTTTTACCAATTTTCTGAACACTGCTAGGTGGGTTTGCAGTACAAGTACTGACAAGTGGCAGCTCTAGGTCAATACTAGAGGAAAGGGGGAACGTTACTTGCCTTACTTGTACTATTGAAGGAAATAGCAGGCAGAGCACCTCTAAAAATGGTCCTTTTATATTGCATTTGTTTTTCTATGATTATAGAGAATTATGGAAGAATTGCCATGTATTTTCACCTTTGCTATAATTTTAGATTCTTTGTTCTCCAGCCTGCATTTTGCTAATTTTTTTTTACACTCTGTTTGGCATTGTGTTTCCTTTCTACACCTGTCAGATCTACATATKTATCTATTTGCTGCAAACATTCACTAATATGAACCACAATTTTCTAGGTGCTCTCATGGTTCCTGCAGGAAGCAAAAAAAATAATGAAAAACATTATGATCACACTTTATACTGAATTTAATCTTTATTTTGCTGTTTTAGAGACTCATAAATCTTTSCAACAAAATAGAATTAAAGTGTATTTAAAGGTTCTAGGCCTCTTGTCAATGAGGTTACTGTTTCACCAGACACATAGCAGAATTCCCAAACCAGACACAAGCAGTGATTGCTTTCTTCTGTTCTTTCCAGTTAGTTCCTATTTGGAACTCTTGTTTTCCTCTTATTTTTTTTTCCCCAGCATCATTTTCTGTTGGTATATAGGACATTAAAGGTATGAGTTGTCTCAGTGTCTTGGCTCCTGAGTTCATTTTCCTATTCATTAGAGAGTGATCATGAAAATACATCTCTGACTGCTCATTGCTTAGTGTACAAAATGTGCAAATTTTTATAGTCTTAAATATTTGTGAAATATTGATCTCTGTGAAATATCTGGTGCCTGTCTGYGCCAAAAGAATTAAGCAAATTTAATCCTCAGAAAATTTCAGTTTCTTGGTCAAGTTAACACCAACCTAATTTAGCTAACACTGGTGGTTTTTTCACATTCTTGTTCAAATATGGACCACAAAACTGAGCACAGAGGTAATCTGGTCTGCTAAATCATATCAGGGTAAAACTTTCCCTGATTTTACTTCACGTTCTTCAAGTTATGCTCATAAGAGTTACATGAGCTTTCTTGGCTGCAGTTTGCTCTGACAGTTGTGCTGGGGTAAATATCCACAGTGACCCACACATTGCTGCCTTCTAAGCGTCCCACAGTCCAAACTGGGGACACAGGGATTTGATGGATACACCCCTCAGTGGGTATGGAACTGGCTGGATGGCCCTACCCAAGGAGTTGTAGTTGTCAGTGCAGTGTCCAAGAGGAGATCACTTGGTGGGACCGGCACTGTTTGACATCCTTGCCAGTGACAAAGTGGAAAAGCTGGAGAGGGACACACCGAGACACTCAGTGACAGGACTGAGGGGGGATGGCTTTAAAGGGGGAAGRTTTAGATTAGATATTAGGAAGAATTTATTTTCTGAGGCACTGGAATAGGTTGCCCAGTAAAGTTGTGAATTACCCATTCCTGGAGTGGTTCAAGGCCAGTTCGAATGTAGCTCTGTGCAACCTGTTCTGGTGGAAGGTGTTTCTGCCCCTGGCTGCAGGTTGGAATGACATGCTTTTTAAGGTTGCTTCCAACTGAAACCATTCTGTGATTCTATAGTTTAAACAATTCTTGAGGTATAGCTTGCATTTCCAGAGAGAGAATTTTGAATCTGGCTGCTTCTAAATTTCTTTAATGAGGCAATCCAGGTCATTATTTATGAGCTATTGCACAGTCAAAGTTCTGCCATATGTTCAGCCTCCTTTTGGCCACACTTAGCCCAGGACTGAAACTGGGGAACATTTTACATAATTTCTGTTTACTAGAATTGAAATTTTGACAGAACATTTAAAAGTAATTCTGTTTAGTTAGCATAATTTTCTAGTCTTGGGTCAGGGTAAAATAATAATAAAGCCGTGTACATTGTTAACTATTGTGTGTCAGCTATGGAACCCAAATAATTATAATATTGTGTAACCTAGTAAAGCAAATTGTTTCTAATGATATAATCATATATATTCTATATTCTTGCAGCAAATACAAATTTGTTTATGAATAATTAACTGGAAAATAAAGATGCTGACTTTGGTGAAGTTTAGCCAAGGTTACAATAAAAAAAAGTGAGGAATATGATTAATATAATATTAGTGAATGGAAGCAATTCAATATATACATTAAGTTTAATGTTAACATGCATGATACATAATAAAAATCTTCACACACGTGAAAACGGGAGATTTCCATTATTAATTACTCTACAACCGAACTACATGAATTGTAGATTTGATAGATAAACACACAATGTTCGCATCTATGCAAGAAACAGAGAGCCAGCATTATGTCTTATTATCTGTACTGTACCATTCACTAGTTTAATCTCTGTCAATGTACTTTGCTCTTGCCATTCTCCCTCTTCCAAGTTAACTTGTCYAGACTACTTCATCTTCCTTTGTTCAGAATGTTAAAAAATCAGGAATATGTGCACATCCAGCTATGCCATTTAGATGTTCAGGGAATTTTCGGGCAGGTACCAACTGACTTTGGAGTTTTCCTGATTGGTGGTCAGGGGGTAATTTTCTTAGACTTAGTTAAAGAACATCCAGTTCASTTTGAAATTGGCAGAGACCTTCCACATATTGAGACAAAAAAAAACAATTAGAAGGAGCAGATATTTTATGCCTGATGTTAGTTCTACTATCCTGTGTGAATTTAATCTTTTTTTGAGCCTTGTCAGTTTATTTCTCTGAAGCTTTTGCTAAGGTGTTCAAATGAAAGGTARAATGATTGTTCACTGTTCTAACGGGGGTTATTGCCCTGCAGTTTTTCTACACATTGTCTCAAGATCTTTTTTCTTYCTTTCTGTTTTTCACCAAACTATTTTTATCCTTTGCAACTGCTGCAAGTCTTCAATATGCTCTTTAAATCTCTTTTCCTTCTACAGTGCTCCTTTTGTTATGTTATATATAATGGGTCAAAATGATCTTGGGCACAGAGCCACAGTATTAAACTAGGAATTAATATGGACCAGTACTCTTAGACTGAAAAAATGCTTACAGTCATTTGAACACCAAAGATAAGAGAGAGAGGCATATTTCTAAATTCTTTACAAATGAAAGAGACAGGATTGCTGTTTAAGGGAGTTTCGACTGAGCACAGAAACAGACTGAATGCAATCAATCAAAAAAGATTTATTCAAGAGTCATAAATTAGGCTCTACCTTAGATTCCTTCCGTCTCCCTTTCTTATATATCATCTCTTGTCCTGACATTGAGTCTGAAGTATTTCCTCCAGCCAGTAAAGAAAGGTTTTCCAAACTCAAGAGTCCAATTAGGAAAAATCTTCCCCTGCCTCTCAGCATTGCATTATCTGAACCAGTTCCCTCCAGAGCACCATCTACAATGGAGGCATTTATAACTGAAAGTATCTCAGTTGGAAAGGGTACTCACTTATTGTATGAAAAATTGAAAACTAMAGACTGAAAACAGGCACAGCTTGAGTGCTGCAGTATACCTGCTTTGTGTCTGTTTTATGACTGAGGCAGTATTCAGCAATTGTGAGGGAAAGACAGGRTAAAGATGGCCTGAAAAGTTTGATAAAAAGTAGGAAAAGTGGTTCCAGACCAGCTGCTATGAGAAGGGTCCACAGTTACAAGTGCTCATTCCAATTTTCAGCAAGGAATTATTTCAGCAGCTTTTGTTTTAAGAATTCCCTTGGCTTTTGAAACCACCTCCTTCACTGGCACTTCCAGTTCCTGCAACAGCCCCTGTCYTGTGAGTTAGCTGGCATCTCATCTGTAAGAGAAAGATTTAAAAAATAACAAACTTGAGCCTCTTTCCTTCCATTGTCAAGGTTTTGTCAACAATCACAAGAGGTAGAAACATTCTCAATTGCTTGTTCATCATGCCGTGATGAATGGCTCTCTTTGCTGCGCTGGCACAAAGGTCTGTGCACCCACAGTCAGCTCACAGTGAACTGATTTGGCTCTCAAGCACTTTTCTCTCTCTCCCTCTTTCTCTTTCCCCCCAAGCATACTTTAAGCCAAAGCAACTGCCCASATTTGCTCTCAGCAGAGGCATAGAAGTGGTTTTGCTGTAAGAACTGAAAGGCTAATATGGTGCACAGAAAGGAGTGGGTAACATCAGAGGAGCTTCTATTGCTACTGAAAGAGCCTGAAGAAGTGGTGCTTTATTGTTGTCAGCAGGGGCTGGAAATACARAACCACCCATGTGTTTTAATTACTTGTCATTAATTTAAAAGTACGGTGGATGTTGTGAGCATATGTTTTTGGATACAGGTTTCTGTGCCATGGTTGTTCCTGAATGCCTTATATGCCTTCATGAAACATAATATTTCTGTCTAATCATCAATTAAAACCGCTAGGCAAGTTGTGACTGTTATTTCCTTTCAGTTTGTCTGTGCTATCGGTATTCTCCAGCTTTTCCATCACTGTGAGTTCGTTTGTGTTCCTTGTGACAGCTGATGTCAGGCTGATCTGTATTTATCATCTCACGTTCAATATTTGCTGGGATGTGCCACAATTAGAGCAGCTGACATTTTGCTGTAGGCAGAACCAGAATTATATTCTCTGTGTTCTCTGTGGGCTGCTCGTCTGGCTACCCTTTACAAACACGCTTATTTGGATTCACTGCTGGGCAGTTCTGTGCTCTGTGTTTACACAATACGTCACCCTTTTTGGATCCTGGGTTTGGCTCCTGCTCCTCGGCGTTACAGGGAGGTAATGTTGGTTGGGGCAGTGGAGATGGAAGTTAGAATGGTCAGGATGATGGAAATCTAAATCAGAAACTGAGCAATGACTAAGCGGGTTTCTGGCTCATTAAAATGTTGTGATTTTGGATTGTCTCTGAATTAGAGAGAGGATGATGGCTGCWGCAGGGTCTGAACAATGCACCCCTGAGCTAGGCTGTGATTTCAATGGCTTCAGGGTAAGAATTCTACTATTCTGAGGACTAATTTAAATGAAATATTGCTGACCTGTGATCTGGGGAAGGAGCACAAAACCAAAACCACATTTATGTGACTTTCAAGTAGCTTTGGACAAGCATCTGAACTCAAAGTTCACCTGAAATTTTAGTGTTGACCTTTCACTGGTTTAAAAGGCTTGTCACTGTATTTGCAACATTGTCAGACTCCTGACAATGTCAAGCCACTGCCCAATGACATCGTGTCAGATGGAGTTTCGTGCCATCAGACATGATAGATAGAGCTATGCCATGTCAATGCCTGATGGAAGATGGCAGAATGTGGGACAGGAATAAAAAAAATGTGCATCTTTGTAAATCAAGTGGAAATCAGGATAGAGACAGCTAAAGTTCTTACATGAAATATTCTGGTGAAGAAAGAAGGTGTCTTTTCGTGTTTCATTTCTTTACAATGCTTGGAAGCACCTTGGCTTTGTTAGATCTGCTGCACTGGTTATCTAATGATGATTTAATGAGGTGGGAGGGGATCAGTTTACATCACAGCTGCGAATAAAGTGGCAGTCAACAAAGTGTCCGGCTCAGCAGGTTAGAGAATGGAGTCCACAATCACAGCGATCAAAAACTGGTTACTGCAACAACTTCATCCCTCAGGGCACAGCGCTCTGGGTGCTCTGCTCATGTTGCTGTTGCTTTCATTCATTTAGCTTGGCTAAGCACTTTGTCACAATTTCTTCCTTGATTGTTTCCCCCAAGTGTTTGTAACATCTCATCTTCCTTGAAAACATAAAAAGGCTCTATATTTTGCTTCAGGCTATTTTCAAGCAAAGCAGTGTTGCCTGATAAAATGAGTCAATTCAAGTGCTTAGTTTCTATACAATGCAGGAAGAATAAAGGTCACAAGTGAAACCTCTTTATGTATATGGGCAGCATCGTTCAAGAAGCAGACCAAAATCTTGAGCTCTGGCTGTCTGACTTAGACACCAATATTTGCTCTCTGAAATTATATCTCCAGTGAGCTCTGAAAAGGGGATTTTCAGGTGCAAAGCAAAAAAGCTGTAAAGTTATTGCAGACCACATCTAGGGAGGCGATATGGATAAACAACAAATTCAATGGTTAGATGCAACACTGTTAATTTTCATCTAGCTCCTAATATTTACAACTCTTTGCAGGTTTATTTTATATTCTTCTTCTTCTTCTTATCTTTTTTTGAACAAGTAAGACTTAATATTCAGAAAAAAACCACCATCATCCATGGAATATTGTTAGAATGTTTCTCAGATCATACTGTGGCCTGGGGGGARGGGAGAATGCACCACCAGGATTATGCACACAAGTACTTCACATCTGCAGCAGAAGGAGAAAATTTAAAATGACTACAGATTGAGAACAGTTGCTCCAAATTTAACTTGATTATGATAATTCACTGCATTGTTTGTGTTTAGTGCTTAAGGTGWCATTCAAAGGCTTGTTAAATGGCAAAGAAACATAGGCAAACTGGAAGGTGCATTGTGCCATTGTGAAACAGAACAAGCCAAGAATAATGCACTCTTCAAATATCTCACAAAGAACTTAGATAAACTGGAGTATCCAAGGTTAGTTAATTTAATTACATTCTCACTGCACATAGACTCAATCTTAACCTCAGCATCTCATGTTATTTACTCTAGAGGGGRCCGGAAGATTTCAGGGGGTTCAAGTGGAATTAAACTCCAGATTTGGTCATAAGCTTAACTTAAAGGTAAATGTCATTCATTAAGTCTTCCCATGCTTTTTAACCTAAATCAAAAAATAAATTCCTGCTTTCCTTTCCCAGTGCACATTTTTAATAGACTTCTAATTAATCATCTTTGGCATGTAACTCCTTGTACCTTTTAGCTTTTCATTTTGTTGGCTTTGCTGATTCTCTTGTTCATTTTCTGCTCCAACAATCAACAAAAATTGCCTTTGTTTTCTGACTATTTCAGATTTATTGATACATGTTCAGAAAATGAGAATTTTGTTCCTCAAACAAAATGTAAGATTTCAGGAACTGGTTCATTCATTATCAAGACAAAAAACTAGGTTCCTTCAGAAGATGAACCATTCCATGATTGCCAGGGTGTTAAGGCCGAGCAATATTTTGAAAGTGTTTTGGAGATTCAAAGCAGTTACATGGACCGAAGACATACATGGGGCAAGGTTTTTCAGGAGAGCTGTTACATTTTATTAAGTCTGCAGATTTATTTGCAGCAGCACTCATCACAGCATCAGTTGCTGGCCTCCTGTCTGACCCCAATCTGTAAATTCTCAGATGGATCATCACCCATCCCTGCACTGCCAGGTGCCCATGGTGGCTGTTCTGTATGGGTTATCCTTATCACACTCCAGCTCTGTGAGCCATCCCATCCTTGTGCTCTCGCAGCTCTGCAAGGGCAAGCAGGCCTCTGATTGCTCCTGTTCATTCACCATTCTGTGTGTGCATTACTGCACAGGCAATTCAGATGGTGATTTCCTAGGGAATGTGAGAGCACTTGCCCCATCAGCCCCTTATTTATGTTCATGCTTTTAGGGATATTCTCCTTTTAGCCCTGGTTTTTTGATTATGARGTCTCTTCCATCCACAGCACCCGGCACACTCTTCTTGCCAATCTATGTATTTTTTTGTGTGTTTTTTTATTGGATTCTCTCATGAATTCTGGTCATTGAGAGTACAAACTGACAGCAGGACTAAAACTGATATTTATTTATGCAGTGCATAAAATTGCAGTATTGGCAAAATGCATGTGCTTACATTATTGGACAAACAATATAGGATCTTTAATAATTATAATCTTGGCTGTCCTGGATATTTTAAGGAAGTTGTATATTACTTTCCACGGTCTTATCCAATCGTACATGAGAAAAAACAATATGCTTAAATAGGAAAATCTAATAACTTATTCCATGTGAACTTATACAGAAAAAGAATTGCTGTATGTTTGGTTTAAGTAATCATTTAACTTAATTTAATTTTTGTATTTCAGTCTTAGTTCAGRGAACTAGTGTTTGTCTCATGTCTTCATTTGTCCCTCACAGGGTTCACTACTTTTTAATTCATTACCTGAGAGGTTTCAGATATTGGGCAATGATGCTTTAAATTTTTGGGTCTATCTTAGATTGCTTGTTTTYCCCTACAGTTCAGGCATGGAATGATGTTGCATAACAATAATTTAGAGCTGCCTTCAAGGTAGACTTTATGGCTAGATACTAAAAAAAATGCTATGCAATCAATCATGATTGAATATGCATATTAGATATAAACCAATGCGCATTCAAAGAAGTTATCTTAGTTCCACATAATATACCTGTCAACAATAGTGATGAAAGACATGAACCACTCCCTAGGTTRTTTCTGCTTTTTTCTTTCCTGCCATTTATTAAAATAGCCAGCTGGCAATTCCTGGATTTCTATCCTTCAAGAGATTTTCTAAGATAGCTGATGGTTAACATCAGACACCCAGTGAAGTGATAGAAGTGGTTTGAAGAATATTCTGTACATACCTTTTCATTATTTATTCAGTTCTCTGACAATAAAAAGGGATAAGGGCAAAGTTTAATTCTATTGTGGGCATTTTGTGCCACACATCTTCTCATGTGTGCCATTCTGAAGCAAGATGTGTTATAAAAGGTAATCAGGATAATTTTAAGAGGGCTGCTGAGAGCCTGAAAGAACATCAAAAGCTATTAAGTATTTCCTTTCAGGTGTTTAATCAATATATATAATTGCATATATATAACATTTGTATTTTTCTTTTGCAGCTAATGGGCATGTAACAGCCTAATTAGAGCCCCAAATTACCGGATATTTAAACCAGGGAGCAGAGAAAAGGAAATGTATTTTCCTAGAGCAGTCTGATTCCTCCTAGGAACCAAAAAATTTTGCCATGGAAACTTTGGAGGGATGCTTTTTTTATTTTTGAAAATACTTGAGAGATATGATGTCTTGGAGATACACCCTAGAATGGGAAATTTGCCAGCTAAATATTTTATTTGTTCCCAAGGAAAATAATAAAAGTGTCTTTTTTCAGTGGTACATCAATTGCAGAGTTTGACAGCATTGTTTTTAGAGTTTGACAAGTATCAAAATAGTGATAAGGCTAAATGTTGAGGAAGCTAAAGGGTGATCTAAAAGCTTACAGCTGCTTAAAAGGCAGTCACAAAGCTGATGCAGTCATACGCTTCTCGGTAGCACCAGATGACATAAAGGGCAACAGCTGTAGACTGCACTTTGAGACATTCAAATTGTCTTGCTGTGACAAAGAGGGCTGCCATAAGTCACTTCCAACATTTCTGGCTCTAAGAAGAAAAAAATGAATGAGGATAAATTAATTTTTACAAATTTTAATTGAATGCAATTTTACCTTCTTATATTTTACCAGATGGCTATATCGAAAAACTGAGCTTTAACATACTGATGGCAAATTTCTTATCCTTTCAATATTTTGCATAGTAGTGTCATAACCTAAGGCCAAAACTTTTCATTTGTTGTCTAGTGCAGCTCTACAAATGTGAAGAAATAAATATATGAGATTTAGAGATTCATGGATTGTGATTCTGCGAAGGACAGCTGTCAGCACCCAATCTAACCTCCTGACTGCAGGGCTTTTCCATGTTATTACTCGWGTAACCAGACACATCATTTAGGAAAAACTTTCAAATGTGATATGACATTTCCAGTGAACTTGTAAGACTCGTAATTGCAACAGTGGCTATGTCTCTTCCGTCTTTGCATTTTCTCACTCATTATTTTTTTCCAGACATTATCACCAGTGATGCTGTGCTTCTCTTTATTGTTCATTGATAAAGATATCAATTAAAATAAATCTAAGAGATTATYCCATAAATTCCTCATTAGAAAATAATCTTTTGATAATCATTCACTGCTCACAACTCTATGTAGACCTATCCATCAATCTTTTTAAATCTTAGCGTGTGCTTTTAATTTTTTTTTACTTAGTTAAGGGATTCCTAAACTTTAGAGCCCCATCTCAGACTGAGAACCAGCAATTCATTTTTCCATGTATATTTTCCCCTTTTCTTTCTTTTGATGAATTCCCACAAAATTTATATGTGGTGATTTCATTTTGATCTTCTCAAAAAAGTGGGGACATTAGCTCAGGGTCAGCCATGAGCTCATCTCACGTCTCCCCAAACTGATGAACATYGTTAACTCTGACATCCTTTGAACACACATCAAACCTCAAAACTAACTTTGTCTGAAGCTTTTTCAATATATCTTTCTTTATCTAAAATAGAACATTCAGATTCTATTTCTAGCAACAAAAAAGAGACCAACCCCTCCCTCTCCTCCATGTTTATAGTTTTGAAAGCTATACAGAAGTTTGAAGGGAACATAAAGAAATAAAGACACATTTTACTTGCATTATGAGAAATAATGCAATATTTGAAATATGAATGCAATTAGTGAAGAATCAGCTTAACAAACTGCCTTCAGATAATTGTGTGAATAAGATTTTCTGCCTTTTTTAACTTATATTTGATTTTCTCCTAAAACACTGCTGCTAGTTTCAATTTGAAACATATAATCTGTTTGTCTCTAACTCTCTTTTCTTCACTGTAATGGAAAGTTTTCTTTTGTCTATCTCTTTACCTTCTGAAGTGTGTCCAAATCATGGGTGAAGAATTTTCAAAAAAGGGTCCTGAAAGTACCACAGTCTTATTGAGTGATGGAGTTTCTCCTGAAATATTTTTTGAGTTATTTGCTGATAGGGATTTAGCTTGATTTTTCCAAGCTTTTTATTTAATAGGGAAAAGAAAAGGAGTATTTTCAGCTATTCCTAATCGATTTTGCAYAAATGTTCCAGTATATTTCTTCTAGGAATGTGAGGAAAAAGGACAGATAATTATCTCAACCATACTATGTAAAGCAAATAAATTAATGCAATAAGTGATTTCATTCTGTGTTTGTATTCCTCAGCTAAGGATAGAGTGTACAGTTCTGATTAGTTAGGAACTTTTAAAATCATGCACAGATATTTATTTTATGTTACTTTTTTCCTGTAGTGAAGTGATTTAGAAAAGAATGTGTGAAGGAARCATCACGTGCTTATTCTTTATTGCTGCATCGTATAATACCAGGTTGTTAATCATTAGCAGAAAGAGTAAAGGTCCCAATTTAGTGCCCGGGGGAGACATCTCCATTAATCGCTTGCCAATTGGAGGGGACACAATTGACTTTAACCTGCTGGCTATGGTCCATAGGAAAAGCTCTGACCCATTTAATCAGCCTGGAATGTGTTCCATAACCTTTCAAGTTGGATCATTGAATGTCAAGTTCTGTCGAAGGCTTTATTTAGTCAACCATGACCAGTAACCTCCTTATCTTCTGCTTTTTGTGTCAGAGGTACAATAGTTTTATCAACACATGCACAGTTATTTTGTTTTAAAGTTGCCAAACTATGTTCTATCCAAATGGTTTAATAAGCTTTACCCTRACTGTGATGGCATCATCAGTTATGCACGGGCTCAATGAAAAAGTGAAATTTGTAATTGCTTTCTTTTCCTGTAATTGAATCTTTGTGAATTGTAACCATATTTAGTGAGCATCAGTCCACAGTACCTTCCTCAGAGACCTGAGAAATATTAACAAAAGACCCACTTAGGTTTTGATATGAAGTGTATTTTTTTCTTTTTTTTTCCTATCAACTGCAGTATATGTTATAAATCTACAATTACTGTGTCATTGTTAGGAATTCAAAAGTTGTCATGACACAGAATGACACTGTGAATCAAGATGTGTCTCTCAGGAGTTTAATTCTTTTAATTCTGTGCACGTGTTTCATCAGCCAGTTCAAGTCACCTAAATTATTTTTTATGTTTTGTGAAATTATCTGGTAATATCTGCTGTTCTGGAAAGACTAAATCAGAGTCTCTTCTGAGGAAAGTATTCATTTTTTATTTTGCTCTATTCAGAAGTCTCAAGTGAAATCAAGTGAAAATGCAGAACAGTAGTCTCAACAAAAAAAAATAAAAAAATCTGTGTTTATTCTGTCTGATGAAACAGCTATCTGACATCTACAGCTACCTCARAAAATGGGACCAGATTGATGAGCTTGAGTTATTCAGTGTTTCTCGGTTCTGTGAACATTTTGTTGTTTACAGCTTGTGTAGGCAGTTTTCTTTTTCTCTTTTCCTGTTTCTCTCAGTCTCCATTTTTGCTGGGAAGGAAGGCTTTATGTTTTCAACCTTTTCATTTTACAAATTGGTCTTTAAAATGCCTTGCTGCCTGGTTGATAATAATAGGGAAATCATTTCTGTCTAACTGTAGATGCATTCATGAACCTGGCAAAGTGAGTGCAAGGAATAAACTGTACATTTAATTAATGGAATTTYATTTCATTTTCTAAGTTAGGTTCAGCATCAGCCTGCCATTAGGAGTAAAAGGATGTATTTAAGAAACAGTATTGCATTTCCTTTAAAAGATCCTTACTACTTTTGAATAATAACAGCCTACAGATGTATTAATGATAATGAGTATGCAAAATGTTCTGTACAAAGAAAAGATCTGACAAGCATGAATGGTGACAGATGATGACCAGAATTTTCAAAATTTATGATCATTRCAATGTGAAAAAGTAATTATGAATAATAAAAATCTGTTTCAATAATTAGGTGTAATGAATGCTCATAGCAAGGTAAATGAACTGGAACAATTTAAGGCAATAACACACGATTTGCATTTTAKACTTTGTCAGATCATTTTATCGTCAGCAATACACTCTTATATTACCCCAATTTTCAACATTTATCCATGCACCTCATGTTCAAGTCTTTGGCTAAGCTGTGATCTGTATGTAAACAAAAATGATAATAAGAATTAATTACTTTGRTTAAGCAAGATTTGTTACATGTAAAATAAACATTTTCATGTGAATTTTGTTTTGGTCCATATACTAATAAGTCTGTATTTTAGGACTTTTCTACATAACACTAAAAAATTTACGGTGTGGAGAGTCTGTCTAAGGTGTCAGTGTTTATTTTGTACAAATTAGAACACATCTGTGATGGTCTTGTGGAATTTTCTATGTGCATTCATTCATGATGTTTATCCCAAAAGCAAGACCTGTTTGAAATGACCAGGTTCTACTTCTCCAAAACTCTGTTTTAACATGTGATGATGTGCAAGCGCTCAGGGAACACAGAGCCAGGGGATAGATTTGGAGCTACTTTAAAGTTTGCAGACCTGTCTCTTTCAAATTCTTCCCAGCAGTGAGCCATGAATTTCAGGATGGTAAAGTTGCAACCGACTGACTCTCACTGTTGGACCAGAGKAGAYKCTCCTGGGCGGATTGTCATCCCTAGTGCTCAAGGTCACTTTTTTTCATCAGAATAAACCTTTCCAAATGGCTGTAATCATTATTCCTTAGACATGTGATGCATCAGATCTAGGGCCATGTCCCTGATTTTCTTCAGTTCTAAGCCTTCTTCACCTGTACCATCACTTTGCCAAAAGACAAACTTGGAGAGTTTCTGAAGCCCAAGAGACAATTGGGCTCTCCTTTTGCTGATCTCCTATTTTAAGAAAATGATGAAATCATTGAATTGGTAATACTTCTTAGTGTTAGCTAATTGCTGGTTTGCCAGAAATGCTGTTCATTCCTGCATTGCCAAACTATTTTCTGAAAAGTTTGTTGCTAGCTCCCTGTCATGAATCCAGTTGCTGCCAGTTTCATCCTAAAGTTTCTGAGTTCTGCTGCCCTTGGCTTTATATTTATGCTCTCTCATTCCTGAAGAAGTTTGTGGCAGTCATCAAGTGTCATTTCTAAATAAAATTTTGAGCTAACTTTYGTTGAAGTCTGTAGAAGTTTGGCTGCTAACCAAAAAGAGAACTTAATGAGGACTTCCAGAAACATGTGGCAAATTACTATACTTACCTTCTAGGACACTAAAGCTGTCCTGGAAGCTGCACTAAAGTTTGTTTTTGATTTCTCTATGTTTTCAGCAAATACTCTGAAGCTGAGAGAAGTATTTGTCAGCTTGCATTTTGTAAGATGTCTTTGCAGCAAACACCTTTGACAAAAGACCTGAGTAATTTAAAATTCTATTTTATTAAATATACAAATTTTATGTTATATCAGAGGATTAGTAAATAGTATCATATAACCTTAGGAACCTTGTTATAATTGCATTTGATGCAACCTTTTTTTTTTTCTGTTATCTGAATCATGTGTTAATGGCTATATTTTCATACAAAAGAAGCATAGGCTGATTCTTCCCTTAGACCACTTTTACACTCCATTGAAAAAGGTTTCCCAGGTATACYATCACCTGGGAAGGCTGTGCCATATGAATGAAATCTCAGGTAGAGACCTGAAGAAACCCATTCAAAACATATGGGAGCCAGAGTCCTTTATTGTGGTTTTTTTTTTTTTTTATTATTACAGAAGTGTTTGGACAGTAGTACAGGCCCAATGGGAGACATTTTAATTACTTGTTACTCTTTCTTCTTAATCTACTTCAAACAGAGTGCAGTGTAATAGTGAGCATATCATAGTCCCTGCCCTTGTTCTGTGTGTGGGTTTTTTTTTTTGCTTGATAACTCTGAACAATTTGTTTTTCTGGGTCAAATGAATTTCTAGATAGAGCAAATACTTTCATGTATGACAAGGACAGTAGGACATCAAAACATATATACCCCAGGGAATGGCTTTAAACTTCTCCTTTTGATAATACTCTTCCTGACATGTTCAATGCATCCATCACATCAAAGCTTTAACTTTTTTTTTTCTTTAAAGAAACTGCTTAAGTATGTTTTTCTTACAGAATGCATGGAGGTTGTTTAAATAATAACAATAATAAAAAGAATTATACACTTTCAGAACAGGAATTGCAATCTCCTTGAGCAGATACATCTGCTATTTTTTTATTAGTTCCCCAGGAACAGAAGTTTGCTGTAGAAGTGAGTAATTTAATGTGAAAATCTACAGAATGTTAAGCATTTAAAAGCAGTGGGTATAGATAGATTAGAAACATTAAATTGATCTGGGCCTGGAGTTCTGTTCTGGATTGAAGCATGCAAGAAGAACTGGAACAAGYCTGCCCAGAAGCAGCTTTGAAGTGGTGCCTCGTTGGGTGTCGTATCAGCTACGACACCTTCTCACAGCTTTATCTGAAGTAGAAATCCTTTTTTACTTGTGATTGAGTAGAGCCTATACAAGTACACTGCTCATATTGAGAACAAGAATTGCAGACAAAGGGATCATTACTTTGTAAASAAGGTTATACCTTCMTCAGGATTGCCCTTTTTATACTCTRTKTTGCCCCAYACCTCATTTTGCAAGCTGGGGAACAACCTGTGAAACCACTGAGGGGCTGCTGCATGGGAGCAGAAACTCTATAAGGTGTTTAAGYACTTCCAAATGCAAATGCATGGGGCAACTTTTTACATGGAATAGTGACTTTTTYCCCCTGATTTTTAATGTTAAAAGCCTAACCAGGTTCATCTTTGCATTGTCTCATTAATGTGTTATTTACACTGTTTCTTATTTTGCTCTCCTACACCTCTGTTGTCTTTTACTGTAACTGCATTTACCTGTTAAGAAAAAAGATGAATAAATAAAGGTTTTAATGAGATTTGTAAAGCTCTAGTGGGAACTGAGCCCTCTGTTCCCCAGGTGACAGTCAGCCCTGCCTACAGGACAGTCAGTATGGAGTGTTCAGATTGCTCAGCTGAGTCCCACAGCCATTCCACTGGAGGAGTCTGGCACCAAGCCCTTGAGCTTCTCCAGGCATGACAGGAGTGCTGCCTGCTCGGAGGAGAGTAGGACCTGTACCACAGCCCTGACCTCGRCACCAGGGCAGGCATCTGCCCATTCAGGGATGCGGGGCTTGATTTCTGCGCAGGTTCTGCTTCGCTGAGCACCCAGCAGGAGTGGAGGAGCAGGTTGCCTCGCCTCTCACGGTGGGGATTGCATGACCTTCGTGAGAAGCAGCTGCTGCTGGATCCCAATCCCTGCCAAGTTCGGCAGCAGCTCCTGACTTCAGGGCTGAGAACTGCACGCCCACGCTTTCCCATGCTCCATGCTGAACACGGTCAGGAGCGCATTGCTCGCTGGAAAAGAGGCCAAGGGACGCTGCAAATAGTGGTTTCCTCTGCAGGTTTTACACAGTATTGATTACAAGTGACCAGTGACCGTGACAAAATTAAGAAAGCGAAGTTCAATGTTACAAATAAATCATCTTTCTTGAGTAATTTATGTTGAGAACACTTGCTACAGGGTTACTTGCGAATTTCTTCATATAATCCATGCTGCACTATTTGCAAATGTTGTTTGAATAGTTGAATATAATAGGATTTTAACAGCATGGTCTAGATTCAGAAATGCAGATTTTATTTCACTTCAGTCGGATGTATTTAAGTTGCTGCCTACAGACAGTTTTTTGACCAGTATTTCTCTTTACACYGTAGACTTATGTTGCTTAGGTGTACAAGAATATTGAAGCTTGACAAATTTCATATTGTTTAGAGCAGAAATGTAGTTTGAATTAACAAAGGAGCTCTGCTACACTTACTTCTGTGATGTTTTGTTGTACTTGCAGCCTTTTTATTTGYTGTTTTAGCTTTGCGACTGGTCTAAAAAGATGGACAAACTTCATGAGACACTTTAAATGCAAACCATTAATTTAGATGCAGTCTTTAGTTCTACATGATGACTCTGTGGTTTGTGCAATCATTTGTGCTTCTGTCACATGTTTTCAGTAATATTTCGTATACCAAGATGATGGGAGATTGTTGGTGCTTGGATGCACATTATGGCAGTATCTTATGGTATGCAACTGCTCCATAAGCATTGAAATATTAAGACTCATGTCTCAATAAAATCTTACCTAGCTGACAGATATGATTKTTTAAAATTATATTTGAATTTTTATTTTTATTGAAATTTTTAATTTTATTGAAATTTCTTGACATAGAATTTGAAGCAGTGGTTAAATCAGTTCAAGCAGCAGTAGCAGAAGTAGCAGCTACCCAAGCTGCTTGGTTAAGAACAGCAGGAAGGAGAKGATGAGAACTGACTCAACACCAACAGGCTGTCTAGGACAGCGTTCAAAACAGTATCTTGCTCTCACTTTTTAAAGTGAGAATCCTGAGTCCTTGCAGGCCAGTGTGGGATTTACTACCTCCTGCAGAGGATGGGAAAATCATTGCTTCTTGCAAGGTTGTGATTCATGCCGATGGTGTTGGTTTTGGCAGGAACAGCTGAAAGGCAATGCTTTGCTGGTGCAGATGGCAGGAGTGCCCACCTTCCTCTTCTTGGTCTGCACTACAAGTTGCRTTTTTTATTTCTATGAATTAAGATACTTTAGGATGCCTAATCATTGTTGACATGACTAAAATCTTTCCTGATGATAAAGATAATGAGCTTACAGCTCCCAGACCTCATAATATCTCTTTTGCTCCCTGACACAAAACATGAATTTGCAGATTTGGAGTGAGAAAGAAATATATAAATATTTTAGCCACTATTTAGCCTCTTTTCATTCCTGGTAATAGCAAATCTGTASAAAAATATTGTGGCATTCCTTTTTGATATGAGAAATAATTTAAATATTAAGTAGTAAGAGTCTTACTATAGATTAATCACATCTCATCTCATTATGTGACTTTTGCAAGACACCTGAATGTGGAAACCAGTCTGGTCATAAGTTCATTGTGCAAAACTTTCTGGTATTGACTCATCYTTTTAAAATGTCTAACAAGGCTTGCTCACTTCCCACCTTAGACCCACACAAACATTTTTAAATGGATACAGTTTTCCTTCCCATGCACAACAGGTGAAAATGCATAAAAGAGGAGGAAAAAAAGGAAATGCACATTGTTAATTAAATGCACATTGTTATACTTCATGAAACACTGGAAATTTATTTGACACTGAAGCACTCTGTATGGGCCTGTAAGATAAATCCTTATTCCTGCAGGCCTGGAGCCCACGGGCTCTGTGAGAGCTTGGAGTCTGACTGCAYACAACAGTTTTGCAAGACACTTTCTGCTCCTTTTGTGTTATTCATTGCTGYGTCTATGGGAAGCCAAAGAGATCCAGAATCTCACTGGCACAAAAGTACTGTATTTCCTAGTTTAACCTGTGCTTTAATCTACATAATGCCTCGTTAGTCAGGTTTTATGGGTGTAATCCAAAGCCCATTGATCTCAGTGGAAAGTTGCTCACCAGTTCCACTGGGCTTTTGATCACTGCCTGTACAYGTGATGCTGATTTCACCTCTAAATCTTGTGCAAACCAGGTTTGTAACAGGCCTCATTTTTCAAGGTTATACATAACTRAAAGTTAAGTGAAAATGTGTTTCCCCTGTGTACCTGAGACAAAATCCTGCCAAATCCAGCACAAAGTGGGAAGAGAAGCAGGAAAAGCAGGATGTGAATCTTCCCCCTGCCCCGCTYCAGTTCTGAGTCTGGAGGATCCCTGTGCCATGGAGGTTCACAGAYTTGGCTTCAACACCTGGCTGTGCTCTCCAGCCCCAGACTTGGCCTGGCCTCAGAAGTGTTTTTCCTCAGAACCATGGGTGCCTCCCACAGAGAGCTGAAGGGGATGGAAAGCTTAAGCAGTCCCACAGGGAACCTAAATCCTAATTCAGGAGTAACAAAAATTGATTCTTTGCAGCTGTGGAACAGTTTTTTCTCCTGAACTGAGGGAAGAAAAGCCCAAGGAGTTCCAATATATTTCTAGGAGCCAAATTTTTATTGTACTTGGAAATTTTTATTTGATCAGCAGCCTTGAGATATGAAGAGGATTATTCACCTCCCTTCCTTGTTTTGAGAACKAGCATAAATAATCCATTTAGCAATAATGCTGTGCCTCCCAGTGTGCTTGTTTATCGTTAGACTTCTCCAGCTTTCAATGGGCTAGTGCACTCTGATTCCTGGCTGGATTTATGATGCAAATGTCAGACAGGAAYTCCATCCCTCTGTTTTCAAGCCAAATCTCTTTATTTTGACATTGGATTTGAATTATACATTTATGGAATCATTGGGAAATATTTGAAAATATTATAATTCTCTTGACAGTTGAAACAAACCTGAGAGTTAACTGTAAGTCCATAGGAATGTCATTCATGAATTGTTACTTTCACTGAATTTTCGCTAAGGGTCATCATGTGGGCTTTTGGCATGCATATGAAACACAAAGCCATTCTTTCCTCACCCTGTAGTGTCTTTTCACTTATTTTGTTCATGTATTGTATCTTTCTTGAGAAGAATCTGGGAATTTTTAAGGGTTTTTTTGTCAGTAGCAAGGCCCTCTTAMAGGAGGAAGTGCATTAAAACAAGAAACTTGAGTGGAAAAATTGCCAGGAATTGGAAGAGAAAAGCCTGTCYTCATCAATAAGACCAATAGGAATAAATACAGAAAGAATTTGTCTCAATAACATTCACATGGTGTTCAGTGCAGTCCAACCCACCAGATCAAAATTMGTTTGTCAGGCACTGAGGAGATAAAAATTAACAGATAGGGCTTCAAATGCAGTTTTTTTTCTGGGAATTCAAAAACAACTGTAATTTCAGGACTGCAGTGGAATGCAGGYTTCTGGTACAGCATGACAGCTGAGGAGGAGGTACTATCCTTGGAAGCAGTTTATTAGCTTAAACCATTCAACCAAACAATTTAGTTTAAACTATTATTTACTAATGTTTAAAACTATTATTTAAATTAAACYGATTAAAGAAAAATATGAAGTAGGGTTATATTGTTCTGCTTTTTTTTTCTCTCATAAGAGAGCAGTAAATATCTTAGTAAGGTAGAGAGCCTTTAGATATGATTTACAGGAATGATAAAATATTTTTAAAATATACCTGGCACTAAGAACTGTGAGAAGCCAGACCTGCTGAGCTCAGACAGGTTAAATAGGACCCTGGTGGCACTTGGGGTAGGAATACCTGCAGTCCAAGTGCAGGAGGTTCATAAGCAAAATCCCATTGCAGGAGATGGATCTGTGCATCTTTCTTGTGTGCAGTGGTAATGTAGGAGATAAAGTTGCACAGCTYATCCAGTAAAGGGGAACACAAGCTTGACAGAAGGAGCTGTATGGTCTAACAATGAAGGGAGAAAGAAACTGGTTTTTGGAAAGAATGTTGTAGGCATTGCAACTGTCAATTCAGACCAGGAATGGAGCCATTGGASAGTAGCCCACTGAAATAATCCACTAGATCTTGATGTACATTTCCCCCTATTTCAGATCTCTTTGCTTTGTTCTGTCCACGACCCCCGAACCCCTCTGTCTAATTTGGATGTTTTTGAGTTATCTTCTACATCACAAGAACTAGTTTAGAAAAACCCAGTATTCAAATCATCACTCTGGAGGAGAGTAATCGACATTCTGACTTTACTGTTTGTGAAAACATAGTAGTCATGTTCCTTGCAATTCTGTTTTCACAAGCCTTTTATTTAATGAGCATTTTAATGTCTGTCAGAAGTAAACATTTGTGCCTACAATGCATATGTACAGATAGGAAATACTCAAACAAACTCAGAGTTTTAATTTTTGTGTGGCAGCTTGAGATTTCACAGATAGAATATCAGTTTTTATGTGGGCAGGGTGTTCCCAAGTACCATTAATTTCAGTGAGGGTTGTAACTGTTCAGTGTTGCTAAATTTGAAGTGGGGGTTGATTTATCTTTTGTATCATGAGAAATGAATCATTGCACTTGAACAATAATGAATAATAATGCCAGTGAATGCAGCAGTTCCAAGACAAGGGGACCACAGACACTTCCTGGGACCCCTTATTTTTAACAAGAATTGCCTACTTGTTATTTGATTAGAATAATCTAAGAAAGGTATCTGAGCAACAACACATAAAATTATCTTTGCCTTAAGAAATGTCAAAGTTTTTTAATATTATGCAAAGTAAGAATACATTATAGGATGAGTAGGATAAATTGAGTCACTGGAAGACTTTTTGTCTGAAACACTGTATAGTTAGGAGAAAAAATAGTAATTTTTGTTAGCTAATAAATCTTATGTTTTGTACTACTGTATTTTCCAGTTTTTCATGTGACAGGGACATTATGAAGTATCTCTGGAGAAGATTATTCATATGATATTTCAAGCTGGAGAAAAAGTGGGAAGGTGAAATTCTCTCAATAAAGACTGAATGAACATTTTCTATCCAATTGTGTAGCATTACATGGGTTTAAAAATAAAATAAAACTGAAGGTATGTGTCCAAAATCAAATTGCTATAATCATGTGTGCCTAAAYCTGTCTCCAGTTACCATGATGAAATCTATAATCAGAATTACATAGCAACATCTGAATGGATCTGTTCTATAAGTAAAAGAATGAAATACTTCTGAAAATGAAAACCTGAAATCTTTATTTTATTTCAGTCTTTGTCTTTCAATCTTTTGACTTTTAAGGATTAAAAAAAATGAAGAGATGGAATTATACATGTGACACTTAAATTCACACTTAGATAGGCAGTATTAAGAATAGGTGTAATCTTTGTAAATAACACCTGGGAACAAATAATTACCAGTTATATTGATTTCCTTTCTCAAGAATTTAGTCACTGACATTAGTCAGAGATTTATAAAGGAATAAACAGTTCTGTATCAATAGATTTTGTAGATTTTTATAGAAAAGTTTGATTTCAGAATAAAAGGAGCTTTAGACTGCATTGTGCTGCTATGTTCTTTGCAGGAAATCTTTACATATATTTCTCATTTCAGTCCTGAAGTAAATGACAAATGGTCTTCAAGCACTAGATCACTTTTCTGTTTTCTTTCCAGGTACAGACTGAAAGTTTGTGAGGAGCTCAGGTGATTTGGTCTCTACAGATCTGCACTTACTATTTTCATCATGGAGATCCAAATCCTGTAATATTTATGGCATTCCCCCACATGTGTATGTGCAGTTACAGTTGGGCAATTGGTCCTTAATTCCAYTGAAATGACACCGGTTTGAGGAAATACTTCTACAGTGAGCTCAGCAGAATTGTACTTGAGGCTCCAAGGAGTGCAAGGTTTGTACTGCCCTGTTGATTCCATAGCTTGGAGCAGTCTAAATAAACTGAGGGGCTGCTTTCAGGARTGGGATTTCAACCTCTGTCTCTGTTGAGGGCAAAGTTCACTGCTGGAGGACAATATGGTTCTATAAAACTGTCTTAGTTGTTGGGTGACACTGCAGCTGCCCATTTCAGGACAGGAAATGGCATTCATATGTGGGGCTAAGACTCAAACTGAAAAGGTGAAGAGCTGTGTCACGTCCCTGCCCTGAAACAGAAGGAGCCATCAAGAAGCTTCTTTCCTTGTCTGTGCTATGTCTTAAAACATTGAAAAGTCACTCCAGGCTTCTCAGAGGGTGTTTTTGCCTCCCTCCCTCCCTCTGTGTGCAGAGCTGAGCTTCAGTGAAAAAGATGCACTTGAAGTCTTAAAAAAAAGGCCTCTTCTCATGTAACCTCTCCTGGGTGGATTGCATATCTTATAGACAGTTTAAACAAAGCCAAGACAMCTTAAGGCCCATAATAACAAGAATTTGAGGTGATTATCTGAAGGTTTTTTTAATGGAAAACTAGTCCATCCTTCTTTTCGGCTTTTTTCTTTTTCTTTTGTTTGTTTRGTTTTTTTCCCCCTCAATTTGCATTATTTACCACAAATCTGCAGAGGTTTATCTTTGAGGGCTTTACTTTTAATATTTTGGAATATTTTTGCCTCCTGTAGACTGATGTCTACAGTGTTTGAACTTCACCAAACTAGTATTCTTCACAGTACCTTCACCATTTTCAGCATTACAATTTCACCTCAATCAATTTTATTAAAGAATCAGAGGATACCTCTCATTGAAGGACCAGTACAGCCCTTTGTTGTGATTTAACCCCAGCTGGCAAAGCAGTACAACAGGACTAAGTCCCCAACTCCCACTGTGATGGGGAGGATAATCAGAAAAAGATAAAACTTGTGTGCTGAGGTAAGAGCACTTTAATAGTTAAAGAAAAAACATAAAAGATGATGATGATGATGAAACAGAAAAAAAGTGAGAGAGGAATAAATCCAAGGGAAAGAAATGATGCCCGCTACAACTGCTCACCCCTCACTGACCAATACCCAGCCTGTCCCTGAGCAGTGACCAGCCCCTCCTGACCAACTCTTCCCAGTTTATATAGTGGGTATGATAATCTATGGAATGGAATTCACCTTTGCCCAGTTTGGGTCAGCTTTCCTGGCCATGGTCCCTCCTGGMTTCTTGTGCACCTGCTTTCTGAGAGATTGAAAAGCTGAGAAGTCCTCAATTTAGACTAAGCACCAGTGTCCAACAGTCAGAATGTCAGCGTGTTATCAAAATGATTCTGATACTGAAACCAAACTACTGCGCTGCCCCAGTTACTAGGAAGAAAATTCACCCTATCCCAGACAAAACCAGGACAMCCTTCTTTGCTAACACAAGCTGCATTGCAAGCTTTGATGCAACATTAAATCCCTGTAAAGTCAGTATTTCATGACTTTACCAAAATAAGAACAGAAACTGAGTTGGAATGGCATTGTCTCTTTTATATGAGGTTGGTCAAAAGAGAATCATCAAAACCTGTAAAAATAGAAAACATTTTTCTTAAGTGAGAAATCAATTTTCTAAAATGCTATTTTTYCAAGATAAAAAAATTAATTACAAATTCATTAAACTGAAATGCTGAAGTAAAGATGAAYGGCTAATCAACCAATCTGTGCGATACATTGCTGGGAGGTGCAGAGCTACCCCAGCTACAGCAATTTGCTRCTTTTGTTGATGGATGGAGTGCAATGAATTCTGATCATGAGTGAGACACTCTCAACTTCACACAATCCAGCAAATACTTGCAATACTGCTTCTACATGGTCTTCCCAGTGAACTGAAACATAGATTGTTTCCTAKCACTACAACTTCACTGCAAGTCAGCTTGCTGTTAATCTTCCTTAGTAYAGATTTGCAGCTGGATTTTGGGGAACATGTAAGGAAATGGTTWGAAGTATTTACTTGTAAAACTCTTTTTAACCTTCTGTTGAAATGCCATGATGGAGATCATGGGGTAAATACTTGCTTTTTATTAAGTTAGGATACTTGAAGACCACAGGACAAAGAATAATTACTGGGGATGTTTAATTTTTTGTTCCATTCTTAGTTTAACTACTATTGCTTGWTTAAAGCTTTGAAGCATACTGTAGTCTTGTAATTTCCATATATACATAGAGAATTTGTGTGCTTCAGGGGCTTTTATGCAGATCAGCATTACAGCTCTGCAGTAACATGAAAAGATGAGGTAGGGTGTATCACAAAGGAATACTTAGCCTTACGACAAAGGCTTATCATATATCATATATATATATAATATATMATATATCATATATCATATATCACATCTCATATCTCATATGTCAGTAATTTATCATATATCAATCATATATCATATACCATATCACACAAATTGACACACCTTACTTGTCCCAAAAGAGTTGATAAGATGAAGCATTGCAGCTGAGCAAAACCCCTCAATAACACAGTTACACCAAATGTTCGTTTATTTCATCAAACCTGTCTGCCAGCATTATTATCTTGTTCCTCATACATTGAAGCATTGTTTCCAAAGAAAATAGAGGAAGCAGGAAAATAGATTTTATAACCAACAAATGTATGTTTTTATACATTTTTCATAATATATACTGCATATACTGGTGAGGTGCATAAGGTCTATGATACAAACATGGTTGCAAAAGTGGCAATGCAATGCATGCATGTGGCAGACAGCTTTATAACATGATTTTTTTTTTACTGTATCAACAAGTTCATCAGTTTAAATCAGGAACTGAAGTGACATCTGTTGACATGCAGTTTTCTCCATAATAGAATTACTTAGTCAATGCCATTTTCAATGTTAATTTCTAAGCAGATGAATATTTTCAATGAAAATGACATCCAGACAGAATAGCAATGAAACAGGTAATCTAATTCATTTGAAGAACTATTCTATTAGAGTAATGGCCTCAAGGCAATGGGAGATGAAGGACACGGGTCAGGAAGAAAAGATAGCATGAYTCCATAGTACTGCATAGTTTTCCTTTCCAGAAGGAAAGGAAGAAAAAGGGGAACTATATTGATAAACTGCAGGGAAAAAAGTTACACACTACTGTACTCTGTAGGCTGAAATCAAAAGAGATCCAAGCAAGCCACATCAAATCACACAACAGGCTGTAAATAAAATAAAATATAGAAATACTCCATGGGAAATACCTRTGTACAACTCACATTAAATGCATGGCTAGACTGTCAAGCACAGTTTTCCCATTTTGTAACTGTGGCAAAGGATGAACTATGGGGATTAAGTGATCTTTTATTYCTTCTGCCAAAGTAAGGAATTAAAAGGGCAATGTATTCTTTCTTCAGAAGCATCCAGACTCTCTTAAACTTGAAAAGATGCCTATATAGAATGTTGGTGATGTACAATGTCAGAGCAATCATGATAAAAACCATTTCACTAAAAACTGAGGTTGTTTTCTCTTTTCCCCTTGCAGTGTTCACCACAGCAGCCTCCAGCTGTTTTCCTTGGGAAACAGCCCTACTGCTCTGGGGCATCTGACCTCTGGGGTGCAAAGTGCAGTAATTTTAAAATTCAGTCTCCAACACCTGCATGAGGGAGGGAATTCTGGTCCTTGATACCATTTAGTCATTGACTTCCCCAAAAGTAGRATTGAGCCACAATACATCCCTGGGCAGCTAGGAGACATTAGGGGCTAATAAGTCTTATAATATATGCACAATATTGATTTACCATTCTAGATTTTAGAATCTGAATATCAAGAGCAATTACCCAGGGATGCACATTAAACAGGTCCATATGGAAATATTTTCTATGTATCAAACCATGTACTTAGGGCTTTTGCACTGCGTAGTTTGTCTAAATCACTCAGATTGTTCTCAGAACTTGCATATAAATAAATAGATACAAAGACACATTGGACTAAAAAGCTTTAAATAAAAATCAGGTGTTCATAACTCTTTATTAAATTCYCAAAGTGAAATTTCGTTTTGTCCTAGAAAAATAGGTTTAGCAGAAAAGGGAACTGAAGATCTGATCTAGAGACAAGATAAATGTCAGCTTTGTGCTGCACTTGAAAAGACGGGCCTCTCATCATGCAGACACTTAACCTTGTGAGGAAAGCTTTGCAGAGACATGAAATCTAGAAGTTTTTGTTGAGTTTGTACAYATAATGCTATCCCAGTAGAGCTGTTCTGTTAACTGTCACAGCCAAGGCACGCAGCTCATTGTTTCCTAAAGTGCATTTTTATTTCTGTTGAACAGACTTGCACTTTCTGATGCTGCCCTCCTGTCCCATCCTTTCAGATGTATACATTTTACTCATATTAAAGCTTTGCTTTAATTTCCAAACCTGTTTTACAACAACAGAAAATTACATTAAGGTGTTCTCCCCTGGAGCATTTAAGCTAGGAAGGCATCAGGAGTAAGTCTGAAGATAATACCTGTAAGTGAAAAGGCTCTCCAACACATGAGCATTGATCTCCTGTTATGTGTTACGCTGCTTCTGTTGGTATCAAGGATTTACTTAAACTGTAAAMCATATATCCCAGCAGAGAATACCCAGCTAAGCATTTAATATTAGAAGAAAGATTTTTTTATATGATCAGATTAGTTAAACAGATTTTTTCTGCAGGGGAAAGAATTAATAAAAAATGTCTTTTCTTTTATGACTGACAACCRGCAGAATGAGTGTTTCATATAAAAYATATTTKCCTTTTGGGACACAATTTATTCCTGATCTTCCTCCTTAGCAGATCAGTTTCCTAGAAGGCTAAAAATAMATAGTCTCCTTTAAAAACAAAATGGTGACTGAGTTAGTATGCTCCTGTGAAACAGCAATTATTTCTGACAGGTGAAAAGGCCATTAGATATGAATTGATTTTCAGAGGTAGGGTGAACTCTTAGTCGACAGGAGCTGTGTGTGCTCAGCACCTCTGAACATCAGGGTCAGKCTTGCAAGGTGCAGAATGACCTCAACCCACAGAAAGTTTTCTACRCATTTCAGTAACTGGCCTTTAGAAACGAGACAAGAAATCTGTAAACCCAAATACACACTGAAAATGCTGAAATGCAGTCCCTGAGCTGTCATGTTGTCCACTTTTAGCAGCATTGAACTTGGCACCATGAGGTCCTGAGACTTCCCCATGCTCTTTCCACTTTTATTCCTTAAGTCTTGTCATTCTAAACAGTACCAAGAACTGAATTGTCTTCTTCTGCTCATGAATACATGAATAGCTGACTAACACTTCTCAGCTTYGTATCAGTTGTAAACCCGCTATGAAATGCCTGATTCTAAAGATGAAAATAATGAAACATAACTGTTTAGAAAAGGTGTTTTAACTTTGCTAATGTTATGCTGTGTCTCGATGAAAATCCATGACTGAGAACAGGTAATAAGTGTATTGTGCTCTTAGTCCTCCATATTATTCTAGAAAAAAAAAAAAATTTTGAGACTGTGATCCACTTGAAACATTTCAATCTAATTATTATATGAAAATTCCAATACAAACTAGGAAAACAGCAATTTGAGAGAGAGCTAGTAAGAACTAACACTAGTGAAACATCAAGAATTATACACAGGAGAATCTATASTTGATATGCACTTTCTTTCAATATTTTAATTTTCTTCTGTCTTAGTGCAGAATTGGGTTTGATCTGCCTTTCAAAGATTAGTGAACACATGAGGCCAAACATATGTGAATTTTGGGGAGGATAATACTGAGGCATGATTTCAGAACTTTGTGATGTGAGCACCTCTCATTTTGTTATGATTGCCTTCTCTTTCATCCTTTCCATGCATCTCATATTTCATAGTGATACACACATATAATTTTATAATAGCAAAAAAAAAAAAAAAGAAGTCATGCAATTAATATAAATATGTTGGATATATTTATGGGTCAAGTTTTCCCCTTAAAAAGGATTTATAAAATTGACTCTGACTGCTGCCAAAGATTCTCTGGTTAAGTCCTTCATTTGTGCATAATTTCCTGACTGTATAAAAGGAGGCTAACAGCATTTGATTTAAAAAATAAAATAAAGCCAAAACCCAAGAAACTGAAAACTGAAAACCAAACTAAAACAAACAAACAAAAACCAACCAGCCAACAAAAAAACTAAAACCSCCTCAAGCCACAAATTGTGGTGGGATAGAGGTTGTAGACACCTTAGGCATTCTTAGGGTGACTGAAACAGTGACTTGTACTGCTTATGTACATGTTCGCACCTACAAGGATTTTTGCAGTTGTCCAGTGATGCTCACAGACCTTTTTAATGTTCTGAYGACATAAATGTAGCTGGAAACAGCAGTGATTAGTTAGGATTGCAATGTTATGGATTTTGTTTGTTAYGGTGTCTTAGGTTTTGCTCCTTTTTCCATCTGATTGCGAATATATACATTTTTGGTAAGATATTTAATACACCAGTAACCAGAATAGTATGGCAAAATGATGAAATTTTCCTAGATTATGTTTCCCGGWTTATAAGGGAAAAATTTGGTACTATGCTTGTATTTTGGCTCTTGCAACATTCCTCAATAGTCTAGACTAGACGCATGTCTTCTCCCAAGTACTGATATTTGGAAACTGTCCTAAAATGAAACTCCTTTATCAAATCCTTTGCAGCAGAGCACCCAGACAGGAAATACCAACATGAAAAACCTTGATCTGAAAACTTTGAATAGCTTGACTAAATTAATACTTTGACTCTTTGAAAAGGACTCTTGAGAGCTGAAGTGTGTGCAGTGAGTATTTAAGACCTGTAGTTCACAAAATGAAACTTGACTCCAGACAGGTTTCATTAACTGGGAGAAGTTATGATGATAAGCATTGCTTTGCTTTTCTTTCTTCCAAGCAATAGAGTTTGCTAAGATTACATTGTGCTCCATCTAAACTGCCAGAGTTAAAAGGTTTCATGTTACCAAAGTTGTCACTTTGTGTAGTTGTAATGAAACTGCACTAAACAATCCCTGCAAGTAGAGCTTTCTCGCAGCTTTCACCCAGTATAACAGGTCACATAAAGCAGTAAAGGCCATTAACTAAAACACAAAAAGCTCCAGCTCAATGTAAGGAATAATTTGTTAATGTTGAGGGTGTCAGAGCACTGGAAAGGCTGCCCAGGGAGGTTGTGGAGTCTCCTTCTCTGGAGACATTCAGAACCCAACTGGATGAGTTCCTGTGTAACCTTCTCCAGGTGACCCTGCCTTGGCAGAGGGGCTGGACTGGGTCATCTCCAGAGGTCCCTTCCAACCATAAAGATTTTGTGAGTCTGTGAAAAAAGATATATTTAAGAAAAATGTCTCATACATTCTGTCCTTCATAATACATAAGTTTCCATTTTCCTGGTCTGTTTTTGCAGAAATGTTGCTTTCAGGTGTACTGTGTTTTCTTTAGCAATGATACATTTGTCAAAAGTTTAAACCATGATCGATTCCAGAAACTAAGCCTCAAAGACAAGTATTTCCTCACACTCATCAAAGGAAATGGCAGGATACACTTCCCAGTGACCAAAGAGCAGAGGCCCTTTCAGAGGAAACAGGTTACATGTTGTATTGGAGCTCTGAGAAAGTTTAGGGAGTAAAATCCTCAAAATCAATAAATAATTAATAAGTAARTAAATAAATAAATAAGTTACCATTAGGGCTTTAATTTATTTGGAAATAGGAGATTCATACTATGTAGACAAAAAACTTAATAATCTCAAATAATCAGAGTAGTGGAGCTAATTAACTGTGGTAGGCATTAGAGTATTTTTCACAAGCTTTATCCCTTCCAGCACCTCTTTTGAAAATGACCCATCAAATACATGAGGAGTCATACAACAGGTAAAGTCAGACCCTACACACTTGTTTTAGGCAGGAAAACTGTGTAATTGTGCAGGTCTTAATCTTGTTTATTTAAACTGATATAATTTTGTACCAGGAAGAAAAGGGATCTTTAGGAAATGAGAAAAACTCCTACTCCCTGCTTACTGCACCAAGGTACTCCCTGGCTTAACTGGAGTGTGGATTTGATAAATGCTTTTAATTGGAAAAATTCTCTCTGGAATGATTGGGGAAAAAAGGAATGTATCATAGATGGGGTGGAACAGGTTATACTCCTTTTGGTTGTCTACTGTGCAGGATGCATAAGGGGCTCAGGAGCTAAAATGGAAATACAAGAAACTGTGAGATCCTGACCTAAGGGAGAGTATAGCAAAGATGTTTAAAATATGCTGGTTTCTTCCCTCCAGCCTTAGGTCAAAGATAGGAATCATTGGAAGTTAAGGTTGCTCTATCTCATCTTGACTTTTCTGCAGTTTGGTCCTCACTGAAATAGAAAAGGAGGTATTCTATCAGAGCTTTTGTTCCGTGTATCTGCATTCCTGCATTGATCATGCCTCTTTCATAAAACTCTAAAGACAGGAGTGCACAGGAAGAGCAAAGTTTCTTTTGAGGTAAATTAGGTAGGCAGAAACAGAAAGACATGCTTATTAAATAAGAATTCATTTGAAACTGGGTTAAAAATWTGAAAATACAATAAAAAGTTATTATGGTGTTTAAATGAAGCAGAAGCATTATATGAAAAAAAGGCACAGGTCTGTATTTCTACTGCAAGGAAATAAGGCAAAGACAAATCTACTTGAACTTGGTTGGCTAATTAAGAAAATATGGCTAGAGAATCCTGTTTTCCAAAAGAAATTTCACACAAGTACATGTCACATGACAACTATCAACTCTTACCTGTTCACCTATCAGGCCATGGTGCCCACTTTTATCTGGGTGGATAAAAAGTCTGTGTTAGCCTTGGCAAGTGTGTGGAACCAGGCACARTCCCAGTTTGTGTATCCACAGTGAGTACCCTTAAAGCTTTGCTATGGTTTCCCCTTACCCATCAAATCATAATCTAGTTTGTAATGAAGAGTGGAAAAACAAAAACTTTTTTTTCTTTTCATGACAGTGTCCTGTGGAAGTYGTTTTGGGATTTTCTCTACATTTATTCAAGTCTCCTSACACATGTTTGCATGAGTGACCGARCATAGATCCAGAGGAAGCAATGGCCACCAGAAAAAAGTTTTGCTTTTGTCTGGAAGAAAATAGATAAAAGTAGTGTCACTGTCCCTCTGGGTGTCAACACATCCATGATACTTCAGTGTGTGTTCTGGTACCAAGAAATCTTCAATCAGGATAAATTTATGAAAAGTGTGATTAATATCACTTTGTGTTAGTCTTGTGTCTCAACTTTGCTAGTGAKGGATATAACCTCTGGTTTGACCATGGGTCAAATTCAGCAGAAARAGCACTTAAGATTTCAATGGGTGCATAATCAAACTCTTACATTGTCCAGCATATRTTTTTGTGTCTTCTGGTGCATATGAAATTTTATTTTGCTTCCTTGCTGTTTCCCTGACAATGCTTTTCTATTTGATTATTGCCTTTAGGAAGTTTAATTTAGGTGGTAAATACCTCTACAGCACAGACATATCACAAAAAAGTGCTCACAAAGTGTGCTTTATCCTAMCCTAAGTACAGGAGAAATGTATGTTGTAATACACAGCAGAAATAATTGTGGTAAATCTAGTAAGGTGTAGTTCTACACATTTAGCCTTTACTCTAAATGGATATAAGTATAGATGGATATAATTTCTGTTGTAGCAGAAATTATTGTGCATTAAGATGGCAAGTTCTTCTAATGATAACAGCAGCCAGAGAAACAATTTCCAGAATACTGCTTTGAACATTTACTACATAGCATGTACCATTCTATGTTTTCAAGGATGCATTTTAGATTAAACCTGGTACAGGGAATAAGAGGAGTAGAAGGGAATAAAATATCTATAATTTATAACAGGATTTTCTATTTTTACATAATTGTAGTTTAATCCTAGATTAAACTCAATAAATATGCAACACTGTTTCAGTGCATTCCATTATATCAGGATATATACTACTAATTTCTATGTTGCATCCTACATAAAAGGAGAGTAAATTGATTAATGTGTTTTTATTAGTTCATGCAACAGTACAGAAAGTTTCTATTTTCTTCCCTAATATTCTTGGGTGATCTGATGGAAGAGTGCTTCAGAAAAAAAATAAAAAAGAGGAAAATACAACTAATGTACAAGTTATTCAGGTAAGATTGCAATTTGTTCATGTAATAATAAAGGAATACTTTAGATGCACTTATCAACACACTGTTACCTGACACTTGGACTAGAGTGACCTTAGACATGAGCAATGACTCTGCTTTCTGTACATGACAYCCTTCCCGTGGCTCTCTGAAACTCTCTGAAATCTTTTCATTTACATAACTGGGCACAGTGGTTGCAATGTGACAAAATGAGGCTCGATAGTTTTTAGGAGTCTGAATTCTTACCTGACATCTGAAAGGGAATGTACCTGCTCTGCTTGCAATGAAGAGCTTGCCTCCAGGACTCCAAACTTGCCCTTTTACTGCTGTGACATGACAGTTATATCAAAATGAACACCAGATTAAAGAAAAAAAGGAAAAAAAAGAAAAAAGTCTCCTATAATGTAAAAATCCCTTCCTCAGAGCTTAAAAAAGGRCTTATTTGGATAAGTAAATATCTTTATTATTCTGAAATAAACTCTTCTATGGTGAAAAACTTGGAAAAAACAAACATATAACCAGATTTTTAACTTTTTAATTGTGAATATATATTTTATTTTTGTCATCATTAGATGTGTGTCTAGGATTTACTCTGGAAATGTGATTTTCAAAGCAGGTAAATAAAAATTTAAAAGTACAGTTGAAACAGGTTTTCAATAGTTTTATAGGCGGCTATAGTAAAAATACAAATCTCTTGAGATTTTCRAAGACAAAAATCTCTTAAAATCAATAAGTTTTAGCTGTCTAATCCAAATAAAGGCTTTTGACAATCCTGCTAGTTACCTATTTCTGTCCTTCATCAGTTAAAAGCATTGGCAAATATGATTTTCAGATATACAAATATTTTAAGTGGAACATAAACTGTGAAGTTACTTAGTTTATTCCTATCTTCTGGAGGTAAAGCATCTGGTAAGTCAAWAGTGCTATATATTTTAAGCTAATGTTTGAAAATTCTCATGCATTTTATTTAAGGAAGAAAATTTTTCACTGAAAGTCATCTTATTAATATTGGTTTTSAAAAACTATTTAGTTTGCAAATCATTCAGAATCATAATTTTGTTTGAGGGAATAATTTTAACAAAGTTTAGAGATTTTATCAACAACTATTCCTAAAATTCAAATTTCTCATGTATGCTTTCACTGTGGGTGTAGAAAATACAGATCTATGTTGCTTTCTTTGTGTCTTGTTAAATACCCTTTTTTGTTCAGTTTTTGGGTTTTAGATGTCTAGACAGGTTCTCATTCTAAGGACCCTATCTTTGTTGCCAAAATATTTGGTTCTTTGCAATTTGAATTTTGAACACAACTCAATATTTTTCTAGAAGTTTGCAAAACATAGAATTCATTAATTTATTGTACCTGACATTTCTGGTTGCATTTAAAATTTCCTCTTCCATTACTTCGGAACTTCTCTTTCTTATAACCCTTTTTTAGAATACTTACATTTCAAACCCTCTTTGTTATACCTTGCCACTGAATTCCGGCTTTTTATTTCGCATAAAAGGTTTTGTTCTTTTTATTTTCACATTAGTTCTTAGTTAATCCTATTATCTCTCATCCTATAATTATACCTTCTTATTCTCCTTTTACGATAACTTCTCTGAGTGACAGTTGGGATCATTAAACATCCGTAGTGCCAGCCCTTGTCTCTGGCAGATGAATGTGAGGCAATAGCTGTTCCCAGTGACAGGTCCTTCATCACAATGTGTAGTGGGTGTGAGAGAGGCAAAGCCTTGTGTTTTGCACCCAGGATGGTGACTCGTGGCTCTTTGGAGGGTGACACAACATTGGACTGGTGACCCTTCTATGGTAAAAACAAGGTAGAGAGTAATTTCAGAGGAGAATCTGCTGCACTATGGTGTGGAGATGTTACTGACTTGCAAGATCAACCACAAGATCTGATGCCTATTGTGACAGATTTTTGAGACTGTCAAATTTGACCCATCATCTGAAACAAACCTGTTGATCACCCCTGAAGCTGTGCTCTGTAGCTCTTGTTCTTGCTGAGCACTGACAGGGGCAGTGACGGCTGCGTTCGGGGGGCTGACAAAGGCATGGTGTGTGTGCCTCATCCAGCCTCCTCCTGGCAAGCCTGGAAAACACTGGGCCACTGTCTTGTTCTGTAGGGGAACAACTTCTGTGTCATCTGCTACAGCTTCTGGAGTCGTGGTTTTCCTTACCCAGATGATGATAACTGAAATGTCATCAGTACTTTTGCCACTGAGATCTGGTCTGTGGTGTCTGGCAGGCACGGTATATAATATCACTGAAAAAGAGAAGTCTCCTTGTCTCAAATATCCTTTATGCACAAATATGAGCAAAACTGATGCTGGTGAAAACATGTAGAAACCAGAAWGACTGAATTCTGGATTCACAGAATGAATCAGTGGATATTTGTAACTACATTTTTTTTTATTCCTGATTTATGTGATAGAAAAATGTCCCATGTCTGATCTGTTCACCCCCACTTCTTTCTCTTTTCTGGTAGAACATTCGGTTCTTATTGTACTGTAAGGTTATACTTCAGTAATGCATAGCTCTGAAAAGCAACAYACAACCAACAAGGTCTCCTGGTGACATCCAGATTTGATAGAGTTACATAAGCAAAGGTTTGAGATACATGAGACACAGCGGCCTGCATTTCTTCCCTAAAAATTACATTCATATTACTAAAGTGTGTCTGGTTGTATAGAATGTACAACCTCTTAGGGGAAACTAATGAATTTTAACGTTTTAAAGGGTTTATTGGAAAGCAAATTGGTTATAAATAATATGGGCTATGCTGTCCATGAAAAATCATAGTTGTAGTGAATTAAGAAACTGGTTCTATAAATCCATTTGTTAGCAGAAGCACTGATTTGACAGATTATAAAAATTTTATGGCAATACCACATCAAGTTATAATTCCTGTTCACAGAACTCTGGATTGATTTATCAGGTTTAGACCTGAAAAGGTTGCATATTTAGCTGCTTTTCAGAGGAGGTACAGCTGCCTTCCTAAAGCTTTGTCTTGGCTTGGAGCAGTGGCAGAGTTGCTGAAAACKATTGAAAGAAAAATATTGTTTCTTTGTCAAAACCAAATTTTATCTAGCAAGTGTTGACCATAATTCCTTGATGAGAGAAAGATAAAACTTCTCAAACATCTTGTTTCATTTGGACTATGCTTTGGTCTGATTGTGGTCTGATTACTTTTGTCAAACATTCTTTTCAAATTAATTATTTTAATTTTTAAGTCCAATCAGATCAGTAAATTTATTCATAGAAGTCTTCATAATTTTTTCAATTGCCAAAGAAATATTTTAACCCCATCCTGCAAACTGCTTTTGCTTTGTTAATGTTAAGGTTATGAGGGGATTCATGTCCAAGAGCTGATGGTGAATTAAGTTAATAACTACCTATATGAATATATTAATATTACTTTTTTTTTGAGGCAGATAGGGCAGCTAAGTTGACTAGGGCTCATAATGCTGATATATAAAAACATGCTCTCACCTGTTAAGAAAGAGCCTAAAGCTACCTTAAAAATAATGGCGTAGAATTATGGCTTCCTGTCATGCCAAAATTACTCTTCTGCTTTCTTTCCAGATTTCTTCCAGTAGTTGAATAGTGAATTGGAGATGTATTCTGGGCAAAATAATGTGTCTGAATTTGAATGCTAAAAACTACTATGGAGCCTATGAATGAAAATATCTGTCACTGGAGAAAACTGAAATAAATTACTTCTTATTTGAAGTAGATAGACTTCTGACATTTTAAAAGARTAACTGAGAAGAAATCTCTATAAAATGTAATATTCTTTACTGATCCTAAAACTGGCACACAAGGGTTCTAACCACAGGTTCTCTACTTATTTAATAAACATTAACTGAGCAGGTAGACATTTTAGGATCAGAAAAGGGATCAGTCCTCTTTTAGGCTAGTGTCTTATCCCGAGGTTTTCCATTATATCACTTGTAGAAGCCTGAAATCTGTACCTTAGTGACAGAGTGRGCAGAATAGTTTTCAACTTTCTGTAATATTTTCTGGCACTTAGCACTTGGTGCACATGTCCCCAGATTAATAATGGTTCTGTGCAATAGATGYGATAAGTTTAAACTCTTTTTAAATGTCTTTGATGGAAAATTTGAAGAAGGTTCTTTAGGAAAACCAAGAGAAAAATAGAGAATGGAGGTGGAAGCTCTTTTGTGCCTTTTATGAGGATTAGTTTTAAAGTGAGGCTAAAGAGACTTGAGGGGGTAACTTGGCCCCCTTTTCCCTTGAGGATCATCTGATCCACTTAGAGAATGAAAATCTCTTCAATATGGCTGACCCTTTTGCTGAGTCGGTCAGTCATCTATGGAGCTGTGTGCAATAATTTTGCATTAATTATTAATAATAGATATAACTGATAATGGTTAGTTAAATTATTTTTTCTCTATGTCTAATGAGCTATGAGGTTAAAAATGTTAAGTTCAGGCTAGAAGAAGGATAACTAGCTGGACTGATTGGACTTTACAATGAAAAAGGACTTTGCTTTATGATGGTAATTGCTGGTTCTATTCCCATCACTACACTTGGTGCCTCATAGCACCTCTGCCTTTTCAGATTTGGAGATTTGACACTGACTTACTTTTGACTGAAGAACGAACTTTAATGAAACTGAACAAGCACAGTGGTAATGGGATCAGAACTCTTCAGCATGCAATAATGCAGCACYACAATATTTGTCTTTCTTAGCTTGAAAGACTTATCAAAGATGGAGCCCAAAGTCATGGATTTAAGGAACTCAACAGCCTTTTACAGGGATGTTCCACAGACTAAGGGAATGATGCCTGTGTGTGTATATAAAAGGATAGGAGAGGTGATGGTGAAGTGGCCAGTGTGGGGGCTGGCGTGATGTAAATTGTATGGGAAAAGGGATGGATATTACCCTGGTTTCAGCAGGAACAGACTTAATTTTCTTCCATTGGTACAGTGCAGTGTTTTGGATTCAGTATGGGAATAGTGTTGGTTGTGACTGAGCAGTGCTTACCCTTAATCAAGGACTTTTGGGTGACCCATGCTCTGCCAGAAAACAGKTGCACAAGAAACCATGAAGGATCATGACCAGGAGGGCTGACCCAAACGGACCCAAAGAAAATCCCACACCACAGAAAATCATGCCATGTATATAAACTGGGAGGGGGTTGRCCAGGATGAGCCAGTTGCTACTTGGGGACGGGATGGGAATTGGTCTGTGGGTGGTGAACACTTGTGTTCTGCATCACTTGTTTCTTTTGGGTTTTATTTCTCCCTCTCTTTTGTTCCTTTTTCATTATTATTTAAAATTCTAATTATTAAACTGTTCTTATGTCAGCCCATGGGTTTTACCTTTTTCTGGTTCTCCTTCCCATCCCACTGTGGTGCTGTGTGGGTAGTAAGTGAGCTGTGTGGAACTTGTGTTGATGGCTATGACAGCAATATTTCTCCTACAGTATTGTTTGGAATATTTCAAAAGTTGCTAAATATGGGTTGGAAAAATTGTAGGAATAATGCCAGCTCCTGCTTATAGGGGTCACTGCTGTAAGGTTATGAAATAACTGTCAAACTAGAAAATTGTTGGGTTATATAAATACTGAGGAAAATTATAAATCTCTTTGTATAAATCTCTTTTGATSTTGGACAGAAAAATCTGAGGCCAATTCAGCTGAAATTAAATGAAAACCTAAAGTAGATTGTCTAACACTGCTTCACAATAKCATAAAAATAAATTTGACAGTACATGAAAGTTCCTGAAATTAATTAATTTGAGATGCTTGGGGCAAAAGATGGCTGAAAAACTTGCCATTTTCTTAATCTGGAAGTGCATAAACTATTTCAAATATGGACACCAAAGAAAGGAATATAAAAGATTATGTGATGCAGATCTGCCCAGAACATCTAATACTCTCAGAAAGARTTATTCAGGCTACAAAGAATGGAAAAAGAATAGACTGATGAGGAAAAAAAAAGATATATGTTTGAAGATAAAGTGAAAAAAACTCAGAATTCAAACTGAGGTAGTCCTTGCATAAGGATGACAAAACTACCATTTGGGTATTTTATGCACACAAGGATAAAAGAAAGAAAAAAAAAAAAAAGAAAAATTAAATGGATTACAGAATAGAAAGCACAGGTTATGGCAAAAGAAAAAGAAATTTTTTTAATAAGGTAGTGATCTAAACAGAGAAAATACAAGATTAGTAATAGATTAAGTTGTCTGGATCTCCATGAAACATTTGATATGGCCATACACAGGAAACTCAGTCAAATACTTTTGAGAAGTAATAATTTTGAAATAATTTTAAGACAATCTAGTTTCTTTAATCTTGACAGAAAAGGAAAAAGACAAATAGTTGGGACAAGTAGTTGGGAATTGATATGAAGAATAATTTGAGAAGAACTGAATGTGCTCATAGGTGAGAACTACAGGAATAAATAAAATACATGAAATAMAAATGAATGATTAATTTAAGTTGTGATTTGATGACTGGCATTCCACTTCTGAATGGAATCTGGATTCTGAAATCAAATTCTTGAGTAAAAAAACAAATTATTTTGAGGATATTACTGGTAAAGACTAAGATGGAGAATTGCTAGGGCAATTCTTCTGTGGCACAGGAGAAGGATGTCAATATGAGYGAAGAGTGTGCTGCTGCAGCAAATCATGTCAGTGGCACGCTGGGTTGCATCAACAAGTGCATGACCAGCAGAGATAAAGAAACCACTGTCCCCTCTACTCAGCACTTGTCAGAACACACTGGGAACACTGTGTTCAATTTTGCTTTAAAAATCTGTTTTCAAAAAGTATGTGGGCAGGCTGAGAAAACTGTTTGTTCAACACTGAGAAAGGAAGGTGTAAGGGAGACTTTACCATGTTCCACTATTTCAAGGGAGGTTACGAGGGAGATGGACACTCCCTTTCCCCAAGAAATACGGAAAAGACAAGGGGTAATGGCTAAAAGTTACTCCTGGAGAGTAACTTTCTGTTTGGATACAAAAAAGGAAAAATTTTCTTAATGAAAACAATCAGCTATTGGAATAATCTTCCCAGGGAAGTGGTGGGTTCCCCAGTGTTGGACAATTTTAATATCCAGTAGGACAGGTTACTGGGCCATCTTGTCTGGACTGTGCTTTTGCCAAGAAAGATTGTACTGGATGATCCTTGAGGTCTCTTTCAATTCAGTATTCTATGATAATATGTTTTATGGTATTAATAAGAAATGTGATGTAAATGGCTTGTACACACATCTTGGAAGGTAATCCCAGCAGGTCAATTTTAATGCTGTCCTATATCGACTCTACAGATAAAAGAAAATATAATTTTAATATTTTCTTAGACATTTTAAGAAGGTGAATATAGAGAGGGTATGCTGGTACATTTTGCCTGGCACTCCTGAGTTGTGTAAGATATGATCTTTGAGTTTGCAGCATTCACTTGGAAAGTAATCATCACACCACAGCTAAGAAATGGACTTAGTAAGTCCCTTGAGTCTTTTATTACTTTCTGTTTCTAAGCAAATTTGAATTGCAAAGATGAGGCTGAATAACTGAAGTGGGGAAGAACCTCACCTTGATTTCCCCCCTCCTCTTCAGTTATTATGTGCGAATTAAAATCCATAAGCTTCTGTGTATTCGAAAAGTTTAAGCACCAAGACACAGTAAATACATCCATTTATAGTTTTTAAAAAACAGACATAGAATGTTAATAGCATCACAGCTGAGGCATGAAGTCCTACTTTTGCTACAGCACTTAGGAAATATTTTTTCCAACCACTTGGCCCACCAGCATTGATCCAGTCCATGTAGACCATGCATGATAATTTTGTCTTGATTTATTATAATTAATATCAATTATTTTATTCATTTCTTGGAAATATACAGCTGTACCGTCAATTTAGATATATGCTATCATGCTTAACATACTGGGAAAATGATAGGGAGTAGAACCTTTTTTTCAAAGTTCACACACCCCAGCTGAAATATGTTACATATATTCACAGTTTGGGTGCCAGACTCTCTGTCGTGCTATCTGAACCCTGACCTAGAATGACCAAACACTAGGCATGCAAGAAAGTCTTTTATCATCCCAGTTTCTTCAGTCTTTCAACAAATGTTGTCAATTGTGTCATTTAAATATGTTGGGCATGGTGAAAAATTGCCTGCTAAGACCGGTCTTTTAGGTGAGAAATAGTCCTCTCTGAACCCAGAAGACAGAAAATGAGACTCCCAGTCCAAATCTCCTTTAATTTACAATGTTCTTTATTTCCCTCCTCCTGCCTCCAGAAGGGCTTTCAGCTTTATCAGGACATGCACACTTCTGGTAGTGAAAGGTCACTGATTAATTCACTCTACTACACAGTGCTTTGTGAACTTTTCAGATGTAAATTCTATTGTTCTGCTTGTTGGAGAACATGTAACTGGAAAACATAAGCCTGTTCCAAGCTAAACCATGAATGCAAAAGGACAAAAAAGAAGGATTCTTTAAAGAAGCATCACTAATTAGGTGAATGAAATTAATCTGCAAAGGGCCTGGATCTGCAGTTGCTTTGCTTGTAACACTCTGAAGGGCTTCTACTCSGTGGTTCTCAGTGAAGCCTGTTTCCCTAAGTATAAGAATTGCAACTTGTGCTCACAATCAGGATTATTTAAGTTTTGTGAAAGGAAAACAAAGAAAAAAAGGAGAAAAAAGTGTGCTGATAGAAACTAACAGAAGCAACTATTCATTGCATGGGAGTTGGCTTAAATTGCTTC
>NW_026623565.1:728228-748030 GCF_030028575.1 Malurus melanocephalus
CAGATTACAACTGCAATGCTTTTAATTTGAAAGGTAATACCGTAAAAATGTAAATGTATTTCATGGCATTTGCTGAACTTTCAATTCTGAAGGGATGCATGATGGACTTCTTTGTGCAGGTCATATCGCACTAGACCCAAATGTTTTTAAGCTTCCCAGACCAATGTAGTTTATCTTCTCTGATGTTCTTGACATATTTCTGGGTGCAGCCATTCAGTTTAAAGCCAGAACAGGGACATTTTTAATTCTAGTAAAAATCTCCATAGGTAACTGCTAGATCAAATATTTCAAGAATAGCACCAAAAATTACATTTTCCTTAGCAMAAGAAGTAAACAGACACTAGATAAATCAATAAACACCACTATAGAATTCCCTTCCTCTGTTTCCTTGCTTCTCAGTGTCCTACAGGATTTGTGCCAGAATTCCAAACCCCCTTTCCTTATCACAACTTCTCTTTGCCTTTGATTTTCACTTTCTTTTATAAATGTTTTTTGTCTTTATGAGCATTGACATCCTGTTTCTTTGATATGGTTTCAAGAGCAACACTTTCTTCTACAAAGTGTCCCTGGATTAGTCGGGGCTATGGTTTTTTTTTTTTCCCATATTTAAATAACTAAAGGGATAAGACAATTTATGTTAAAAAACCAAACCAAAACAAAACTGTTTTTTTCTTCTCAACTGAAATCTAATCAGATGATTAAAACCCATGAAGATGGCATACAGGTGCTGTTCTCGAGYACTTTGGGCCAAGGGCTATATGTGGGACTAATACAAAAAGATGATCATAATTGAACAATCTCATGAATATGAATTATAGAGTTTTGCTAACCTTGTGTACACAGTTCCTCTTGTGCTTTTCTACACCATACAGGACATGACTTATGCGARAGGAGTTCCTATAGATTGCTTTGAAAACTGTGTTGAAATACACACTCTGGTGAGCATGTTCTGCCCCAGTCATCAGGTAGAAAAGAGCTCCCATACCAAGGACACACCTGATTCAGCATGGAAAATGAAAGGAGGAATTTGCAAAGGATAAGAGCTGTTTCATGCTATCTATCCACCCAAGATGGAAACCATTTTCAATATGTGAGTACACAATGGAATGTCTCAGGCATTTTAATGTGGTTCCTAAAAAGAGTTAACAGATGGTTATCTTTTCTGCAATTGAAACTCAGTGATTTCATTAGTTTGAATTAGTGTTTCTTGAAATGATACATTTACTATGATGGTAAATAACTGAAGATTTTTCATGAAATTGAGGTGACATTTATTTTTGCCTTTTGTGGCAAGCATGCWTTCTTAACATCGATTAAATTATAAAACATAGAAAAGCTGAGTCATTTCTGTGTTGCAGAAGCCTGTACTTCAGCTATTTCTCTGTTGCGTTCCTTTGACTTCAAAATACGTTTTTAAAAACCGCAATTTAATATCCAGCACCTGCAAAATATTGTGAAGTATTAGGAGCAGTTGTAATGAAAACTGACTGCAAGCGTCATAACAACAGGTGACATTATTCATAACCTACAGTTATAACAAGGTTGTGATGTAAACTCAGTGATCACAGATGAAATAAGCCAGCTACAAACGTGAAAATATCCTGAACTTTAGAAGTAATACAACCAAATATAATAAATCTTGCCTGCAAATGTAATAAGGCCCTTAACTGAAATGTAATAAAATCTATCAACAGCTGCAATGTATATGGAACATATTATATAGCTTTACTATGAATTATACCCCCTGCTGTTTATGGACTCCACAATGTCATGCTTTGTCTCCTTCCAGAAAATCAAGTGCTACGGGACTAAGTGTTTTCCAATTTATATTAAGTATGACAGTGTGCTAATACAAAAATGTTGAGGGTGAAAATGAAATTTTGAATCCAGATGTGCTCCTTCATCATCCGTTAGCAAAAGAGAAAGGATGTGGTCTACCACATGTGGCTCAAACACTTCCTCAGCTAGACAAGGTAGGAACTGAAATGGATATTGAGTGACTAATATGTTCCTCTATTCCTAACAATATAAATATGTACACAAAGAAAGGAATTTTGTTGAGTGATGAAGCAGGGAGAAAGTTCAATTTGCCTGATCTCTATATACCTTTCTTTTTTGGCTTCTGAAATTTTCTGTGAGGATAATATATATAATTTCTTAGGATGCGATAAGTTGTGACTTCTTTATTGGACTCCTATTCCAAGAAATGAGAAGGAAGGTCTGATGTGATGTGTCTCACTGGCTGCCATCTGTTTGTGATAATCCTGTGCACCTCTAGAGCACCTGAAATGACAAGAAAACCCAGTACTGCAGCTCAGGAGAAACCTAGATAGTTCTAATATAGGGAAATATCAAAGAGAAAATCTTGATAGTTTCTTTATGTGCAGAGGTGACTCGATATTCAGTAACCCAAAATCCTTTGCTGTGGACGACTTGCCCCTGACAGCCATGATGATTTTATGATTTTATACTGACCCACTCCCAGCACAAAGGTTTCCATTGCCCATGCAATGCACACAAAGGAATCACTACATGGGTTCAAAAGCTGTTTATATTGTGCCATCTCCAGCTATGCCAATGCCCCCATTTTGCTTTCTGTCACATTGTATTATGAATGCAAATGTGGAGCCATATCATAGCAAATTGTTGGGCAGGACACTTCCAGCAGAACACAGCTCACTACTAATATCTCACTAAATAAGCCTAACAATACTATGCCTTAAAAAATGAGTTAGAGAGTACTTTTAGCAGAACTTAATGATGGATTAAAGTATCTTGCACATCCCAGGCAGGAATTAATACCTGCAATCTATCTTTTAAGGTTTCTGTAAGGAATAGTGCTGTAACTCTGTGAGTATAGAGGAACAAATAAAGTTATTTGGTAAAATTTGAACTGTGAACTTCTACAGGGCATTTTTTTTTTAAACAAAATAATATTGGCCTAAATCCCATCAGGCACCTCTGTGCATGTATTAAGATGTTTGTGTAAGTCCCATTGGATCTCTGCAGGTAAAATTTGAAATTAGAAAAAATATAATACAGTTATGATAAGTTGCTACAGACAAGAAACAATAAAAAATGACTTTCAAGAAATGCAAAACTCACAAAACAATAGGAAAAGTAAGAAAACTCCTTTGTTCTGTACTTTTAAATGTAATAAAATGGTTATTTGCAACAAAAATATATGAAATGTTTTCAGCTGGTTTAAGTTGACAGTGTCCTTTAAAGGCTGCCATTACTACAGATTTTGCTTTCATCTGAAATTCCATCTGGATTTAATAACCATTTTATATTTTATTGTATTTTGATTTGCAATTTGGGGTTGTGGGAGACAAATAACTACTTTACTAAATTAAGCCCATGTCTATTTATTTCACAAATGGTATTCCAAAATAACTAAATCATTTGTAAGGAAGTCAGATACAGTGCACTAGTCATGTAGACAGTATTTCAATGTTTGCAATATAGTTTCTAATTTTTAACACATTTTTAATACTCAATCATTTAGGTCATATGAGGTAGGCGTGAGAAGATAGGTGTATTATTTTGTCTTAAATGGAAAGAAATATCCTTGCACTAAGAGTAGTGGACACATGAGCTCAGTGAAGTCATCTGTCAAAATTTAAAATTCAAAGGTCAGGGCTATCACTACTGTTCTAAGTATCTAACTTTATTGCTCAACATTTTTGTATCCTGTGCAAACTGTCATTACTGCAGCCATGTTTCCCTTTTCTGCTTAATACTTGACAAACTGTGCTAGTTYTGGCRGGGGTAGARTTAATTTTCTTCTCAGTGGCTGGCATGGGKCTGTGTTTTGGATTTATGGTGATCACAAGGTCGATAACACAGAACTGTTTCTGTTGCTGCTGAGCAGGGCTTCACRCAGAGCCGTGGCCTTTTCTGCTTTCTCTACTGCCACCCATGCTGGTGAAGGGACTGAGGACGTGTGGGAGAACGGGAGGAGACACAGCCAGGTGACACAAACTGGCTAAAGGGATGTTCCAGACCATGTGACATCATGCTCAGTGCATAAAGCAGGGGGAGGAATGAGGAAGGGGGGTGGACATTTGGAGTGATGGCGTTGCTCTTCCCAAGTAATGTTATGGGAAGCTGCTCTCCTGCAGATGGCTGAACACCTGCCTGCCCATGSTAGAGTGAATTATTGTCTAGTAATTGTTTWGCYTTGTTTGTGTGCATGGCTTTTGCTTTCCCTATTAAACTGTCTTTATCTCAGGCCATGAGTTTTTAATCTTTTACCCTTTGCTCTGTCTCCTTGATCCCAGTGGTGGGGTAGTGAACAAGTGGCTGCTTRGAGCTTGGTGGCTGGCTGGGGTTAAACCATAACACTGAAAGAGAGCTTGGTACTCTGAAAGAACAGTGATCTAAACTTTTGGGGATTCTTTTTGGGATACAGTCCAGGAATTATTAAACTTGTTTTGCAGATCCATTGATTAATGCGGAGAGTAAATTCACTAAGTCTTTAGATTCATGACTTATGATTTCCCAAAAGCAGCCATCAGCACATTGAAAAGGCTGAAAATGGCATCCAGAAATGTTGATTTCAGCATCACATATTCCAATAGTAGAATTTATTTGGATTGGTTTGGCAAAAACAACCCACTGTATTCAGGAGCGATGGCAGACTTTAAACAGTGTAGAGCATGGGTGGGAAAGGGGGCTGCCTCTAGTGATGCTCTRATACCAAATATTCCCTCTTGGAACAGAACAGGAGCTCCAAAGGCACTGCAGTTCCAGGAATACATTTATTTTCTTCCTGTCCAAAGAAAAAGAAAAAGCACAGCTGCACCACAGTGCAATGCAGTCCAGAAGTTCAGGGGCATCCTCATGAGATGTTGTTTTTTYCTAGAGCTCTTTGGGGAGGTGTAACTACTCACCACTCCTGACTCCCAGCTGACATGAAACATAGTGGAGCACTAAATGAAATGCACAGCACTGACATTTCAAACCTTCYTTGTGCCAGAAAATGGAACACCTGCACTGGACAATAGGAAATGGATGATTAGAGTCAAGCAAATTTGTCAATTTTTAAGCATAATACTTTACTCCAGATCCTACAAATGAAAGCCATAAATGAAAGACTATGGCAGCGAAAATCCCTCCTAACCCTATGTGTGTGTAACAACTTAGTTATACTCTTTAGTCACCTGTTTTTTTGATTAATATGTTGAGGGTTTTTAATGAGGTGAAAATACAAAAGAATTTGAAAACTTATGCCATTTAAAGCTCCTCYTAAAGACAAATGATACTTAAATACATCCAAGAGAGAGGAATTATGAAAATTCCCTTATGACAGAGTTTCTATCTCTACTGTCAATAGTAATTGTTGAAGTATTACCATTCAACAATTAAATTTAAGCCAGGAATCTCCAATCATTTATAAGAAAAAAGAGTATTTTGAAAATGAACCTTGGTCATTATCCTTGTCAATGGGTAACACCTAAAAAGGCAAATGCTACCCCAAAAGACAGGTACAGGGATGATAATGACAAGCTAATAATGAAGTACTGTAGCAAGCATGGAGTTTTATTTATAACTTAGATGAAATTTGCTGGGAAGCAATTTCAAAACAATATGTCATTCTATTAGGTTCTTCTTTGTTTCTTATTCTTATTAAGATATCTATATCTGGATGTCTTTAGCATGGTGATATTATGAAATTCTTCAGCATAGGAAAAGATTTTTTTATACCTTCCAGCTTTGCAGYAAAGAAAAATGGAAAGCTGTAAAGAAAAATGGAAAATGTTTATTGTTCCTAACTGGAAAGCTGTTATTGTTACTACATTAAGCAGAAACTTGCTGTGATGCAGAGGAATTTTAAAGCATTTCTAATTTAACTTATTTCTAAGGATCTATATTTGTCAAATCACTTTGGAACCTTRTAGGGAATTAATTTTACATTTTGTTCCTTGGGACCATAATAGGGACTTATTTTTCTTGTAACAAGTGTCACAATAGCATAGATAGAATTTGTGATGCAGAAAAGCAAAGATCTTTCTAAATTTCTTATAGTACTCTTGGTATTATATGACCATATTCCCTCTCAGGTAGGTAGGAGACTTAGACATAAACACTCAAATCAGGTGATTTCTTCTTTCCCTTGCTCTGGCAGTGACTCTGAAAATGCATCAAGATGGTCTTTTGTCACATTAATTAATCCTGTGTATATGTATTTATCTATCTCTGTATGCATATATTAATATGCACAGCAATACACTCTACTGCATATATATCCAGGTACATTTACATGTTGTTGCTATTGCAGGGTCATTCTAATATCTAAAAAATAAAAAAATAAATACCACCAGAGGGCTCACAAGCTATTTTATTTTTGATGTCAACAAATGCCTAAACCCACGAACACTGAGACTTACACTTTGTCCATAATTAAACCTCCCATATTTTAGATATTTCTACGAAGACATCAAGGTGTCCACATATCAGGGTGATGGTGCATTATCCCTTCTTCTGACACCAGAATCTCATTAAAATATTACTATAATACTTTTATTTTCTGCTTAGTAAAATTGCTCACTGTCAGCCCAGAGAGTTTCCTTTTCTGTAGAAAAACAAATTTCTGTCTTGAACTTAGATGTGCCTGAAGTGTGTTAGCCTCAATGTTGATTTGTAGCCTGTAGATCACACGTGCATGCCTGAAAGCTGATGGACAGACAGACACTTARAATGCAGCCCCGTAATCTGTGCAAAGACTGACGAGGGGGTAGGTGTATGAGTTACTTAAATTAAACAGCCTTTTATAAAAGCTACTCAGATGACATACCACCTCTTCTTCTGTGAGATGYTTATGTGTTTTATTGCCCAGGTCAGCCACCTCTCCCTTAAGAAATAATTCTGATCCCAATGCTCTTCCACAGCCAAGGGCTTGCCTATCCTTTTAATTACTCTCAGGGCCACCTGGGTTGAAGTAGGCTGTGTATATGTATTTATTTCTAATTTAGTAGGCTGGCAGCAAACAATACAGTTTGTATGTACTGCCCATATGCTAAACAGTAGAACAAGGCAGACTGCACATGAGAAAATGGCACTGTTATAAAGTCCTTAGAAGGTAGGTTTGAGAAAGAAAACATAAGGAAAAGAAATCCAAAATCAGATAGACCGACAGAACTGCACATATACAGGACCAACAACAGTCATAAAACCCCTTCTGCAGGGCATAACGTGGGAAAGTCTGAGAGTTTCATCTTCGCTTATTGAAACCTAGCCCCAAATCATCTCCAGTCCCTTTATTCTCTCCCCACAACCACCAGCATCACTCTCCGTGGCTCTTATTCTCCTTTCCTTCTTGGTTTTATTCGTTCCTTGTGATCTCTACCAAAGCTGGCTTTGCTCTTAAACCTCCCTTTGATTTCTCTGCTTCTCTAATTCCTTTCCTTCCCTCTTTGTGTTCATTCCCTTTGCTTGATGCCAGAGCCTGTATTTTCAATTCTTCCCACCGTTGTGCTCTCAGCTCCTCACTCCCCTCTCAGTGCTCTCCACCTGACTAATCCCCAGTACTGGCTCCTTACCAAAAGCACTACTTCCATTTCTGTTCTCATGCTGTCAAACACATCTGGAATAAACTCACTTCCTCAGCTTAAACATAATTCTCTTATCTGAGCTTGTCTAAAGATTTTTACTTCTCTTCCTGAGCGATCTTTTAAGCTGCAAATTGCCTATCATTGCTCCCTAAAGTTCACTCTAAAATTTTCTGTACTCAGCACTCTGCCACCTTCTACAATATCCCCTTCAAAATCTTTCCCACCTCCTTTCCTGAAGAGGGTGTAAACCCTCTGCAAGATTTGAGTRAGCGGCATCCTTCAACACCATTAGTGAATTCTGTTCTTAGTGACCAAATGCAATGATCAGACTTCAGAAATTCAAAGCAACAAAGACAAATGAGTATTAACCCAAGAACCATGAAGAAAAAATAATTTTCTAAATAAATATTCCTATTTTCTAAATAAATAAGTATTTCTATTTGGTTATCTTTAAACATTGCTTCCATCTGCTTTTCTTTTGTAGCAGACATAACAAGAAGGTGCTTAAAACTTGCTCTCATTAAGACTACATAATTGAATCCACTTCAAAGCAAGAGCTAGGAAAATATAAACTAGATGATTACCATTGACTATAATTTCATTTGAATTTAAAGACTTAATTGTTATATRTCTTGAATGGACAGTATTCAACTCAAGCAAAAGATTTTATTTTATTTATTTTTCTTTTAAATTCTCGTTGGGTTTATATCAGATTTCTGGGTTTCCATAGATACTTTTGTTCACAAAGTAATGATTTTCACAAGAACAGATTTGATAAGGTATTTTTCTAAGTGTCCATGATATTTTCAGGCATAAGACTTTGGTACTGTGGGTTGTGTCTACTTGATTGCTATGATTGTTACCAATAAAAAGAAAAACAYTGATCCAGTGAAGAATAATATTTAATTGGGAGAAAAAATATTGGCTATATTTACAACACAACAGCAATTTGAAGGAGTAAACAGAGGTTTTGTCTTCATTAGCTCAAATGGAGGATATATATATTTCCTTTCCTCCAGATGTGATTGTATCTTTAGTTTAAATGTTCACAATGTTTATGAATTCTAATTTTTCTGTGAGGCCTCTGTTTACCTTCTATTCTTACTTTGTAGCTATTAACTTTCAGATTTAGTTCTGGTAAAATGGTGGTCTTTGTTTACATTACTGTGGTGGTATTTATTTAAAAGCAYCACTTGTGAACAGAAAGATGGAAAAACTACATCTTAGGGAGAAAAAGATTTTTCTCTATGGTTGTGGTTTAACCTCAGCCAGCAGCCACGGCCCACACAGCCGCTCACTCACTCCCACACCAGTAGGAATCGAGGAAGAACYAGAAGGGTAAAACCTAGAAAACCCATGGGCAGAGATAAAGACAGTTTAATAGYGAAAGCAAAAGCCATGCACACCGGCAAAACAGCACAAAGAATTAATTCRCTGCTTCCCAAGGGCAGGCAGGTGCTCAGTCATGCCCAGGAGAGCAGGGCYRCATCACCTGTAATGGTGATTTGGGAAAACAAATTCCATTGCTCCAAATGTCCCTCCCTTCCTCATTCTTTCYGCTATTTTATATACAGAGCGTGATTATTACACATTATTATTGCATGGTCTGGAATATCCCTTGGGTCAGTTTGTGTCACCAGTCCAGTTGTGTCTCCTCCCAACTTCTTGCGCAACCCCAGTCTCCCCACCAGTGTGGCAGTACAAAAAGCAGAAAAGACCTTGTCTCTGTGTGAGCCCTGCCMAGAAATAACAAAAACATCTGTATGTTGTCAACTCTGTGTTCAGCTCAAATTCGAGACATCCTCTTATACCAACCACTATGAAGAAAACCAGCCAAAATCAGTACATCTACATCTGGAATTAGACCAATTTTACCTACTATCCATGACGAAATTTAATTATATTAGGTGGGGAAAGGTAGTGATTAGTGGAAGCTATGTGAGTGAAAACCTTCTTGATAAGGACACCTTTACTGCAAACATCATCCAGCAATCAGTTTRTTGTTTTCTAACATGCATGCACATTTAACATCCAAGCGTTTCCTCAAAAACGCACTTGGCATATGCAAGTTGGATGAATAATCTAGTACAAAGAGTAGTAGAAGAGAAAATTGAGTAAAAGTTGCAATACATGTTCTTCATTTGTTGACACTGAATAAATAGTAAAGGGTGTGAGAGTAACTTGCTGGTCTGATCCCACAGCTTAGATTCTTAATCCTTTGCCTTTGCTTCAGATAGATTTTGAGATCTCTGCAGCTTAGTGTATTAAAAACACCCTGGTCTTGAGCCAGTCACTTGTTTAGGATAATGTTGAACGTATGCACATTGTAATGACAAAGTTCAAAGCTTTACTCCTTTGCTTATGCCACATCTCAGCTGAATTGGATAACCCACTGAACTTCCAGTATGACCCATAATATTGGGCATTTGCTTTTAGGACTGCCAAAAATGCTAAGGCACATTTTAATCATGATGATATGCCCGCTTAAATCAGCTCCCATTGATCTGATAGAGYAAAATTCCAAGGGTAAACATCAATATGGATAAGAACAAAAAATAGAGAAGGAAATAAAATTGGATAGAGAAGACTAAAATGCACAGGACATGACAATGGTCAGTGACAGGTTTACCAGAGGGCATCTTTTTYTTCCCTCTTGCATTAGTTCTGCTTCTTGTGGTGTGCCCTCTGTGTTACTTGTCTGGGAGGCAACCATACCCCTCGGCAGCCTCCTGTCACTTTAACCATCTGCATTCAGCTCAATAGTCATTGACTGATAAGCAGCACTGCTTTTTAAACCTAACTAGAATGCTTCCAAAACTCACATTCCTATAAAATATCTTTTCTCTGTCTATATCACTTATATTAGTATTATAATACTAATTATTATTAGTATTATAATATTATATATTATAATAATAATAATACATATATTATTAAATGTAAAACTCATCATTGGAAATTGGATTTTTTTTTAGAAGTGCATTAGAAATAATTTTGTTAATGAAAAGATTTAAAAAATGACTGAATCAATAATAGTAGTCCAAATCTTTCAGAGCTATAGGCATTTTCACTGTTGACTATGTGTTTTCAAGATGATAACACTAAATATTCGTGATAATCTTTTCTAACAGGTTTATTTTTTTTTTTTTTTATTAAATCTTGGTGTCACTAGGATGGTTACTTTGTTTTAAAGAGAGAATTCACACTTCAGTTAGTAACTAATCTTACAGAGAATTTTGCGACTGGGGAAGGCTGGAAGCAGAGTAAGTTGACACTGTAAGTTTCAACAGTTTACCTTAATTCAGACTTTTTAACAAAGTAGTGATATTTACCACTTCCTTTGTAAATCTAACTATGCAGAGGTCTCCTGGCTGCTTCTTTCAAGTGTCATGTGAGATTTTTGCATCTTGGGAGCCCCTGACTCTACCACTGGGAAAACAGATTCCAAGTCTTCATTTAAGATGCAAAGTTGAATTAAGTTCACTTTCAAGTTTCAACACATGACATTAGTAATGTTTTTATCAACCTCATGYTCAGCACAAAAGTTTGGGATAGTGTTATTTGGAAGATGGCGTATGAGGATAACAAAAAGGATAGCAAAAGATCTCGAAAAATCGAGATACTAATGAGCAGAAACGTTTTTGCATCTAGGGCTCTGAGATAAAGTTTTTTTACACTGCATTCTGCTATTAATTGAAAATTATTAGTGATCTTCTGTTTATCCTCTTTTGTTTAAATAGGAAATACAAAATTATTAATTATTCATATCAACATGTATAATAAAAAACTTCAAGAAGTACCTTTGAAAACAATTCTCCAAGGATATTGTTGATTTGTATGATTTAGTTAAAATCTCACAGCTTGTAAAAYGCCTTGTCAAGGCAGTCCAATTTTTCTTCCTATACTTACTTAAGCTTGCCAACCTGTTCCAATTAATTTCACTTTTGTAGGTGAATTTGCATCGCCACTTGTGGTTTCTGTTTTTTGTGAAAAGTACTTTGGTCATCCCTTCATACCTGAAAACCTGACTATCTGCAAGCACTCCAAAGATTTAGAATTTCCTCTGAATGGTTTGGGTTATGGATATTTTTCAGTATTTAGTCTGTAAATTCTCTGGTTTGCATGGAGACTTTCACACTTGTGTAATGTCCTTCAGTAGGACTTATTTGAATATTTTAGGCAAGACATGATGTAGATTGTGGGAAACTACAGTKTGGTGTTTGTACAGCCCAGCAATGCCATGTGGCTCAATATCTCTCATTCCTTTGCATGAACTCAACTATTTGAGATGAATAGGTCAATAACAAACTTTAGTTAGTTCACACAAGAATGAGTAGTTTGGGTGTTCTTAAGCTTGGGTTGAAGGGACCTGACCAAGAGGCTGGTACCACACTCGGTGAAACAAACACTGTTAGTTCAGACAGCATCAATAATCAGTGATGAGTTTCAGCACTTGCCTTTAGAGCAAGTACAAGAACAAGTCTGTGTCTTCTAAAAATGCATTCCAGGTGTAATTTTATTTGTCTTGAAAAATATTACTATCCCTGGTTGTCTCTCCAGCTATTTGTGAGCAACTGAGTGGGCACACAAAGGGACACACAAGGCTTGGATAGTGAACATGAAGGAGTAGGTGTCCCTCCTGTGATACCTGCCCCCTTGCATGGAAGGGATAAGGTAATGAGGAGAGAGGAAGAACATCTTCACTACAGACTTGCACTCAGGAGCAAGGGGTTTTAGGGACTAATTCATAGTGTGGACTTGATATGAAGACAGTGCTGTGTCAGGCTGTACTGAGATGTGGGCTGTACTGCCCAAGCCAGGCTGTAGAGTGAGCATGCCCATGTAGAGTGAGAGCCCACTGTAGAGTGACCTGTAAAGACTCAGCTTCACACCTATTTAAACCAAAATATAATAGAATATGAGCAAAGCTTTATTTCCTTCCTCTTGTATTTATGCCACAGAAGAAGAAAAGTGCTTTAGCAGCTGGTAATTGACTGGAAATAGTTAAAAGAATGGGATAAAGATAAAAATCCTTGAAAATGCCTCACTTCACAGGGTTTGAAAAATAATCTAGGATCAAAGTATATTAGAATAAATAGAATGACAAGAAATGCTTTTTGGTATTGCTTTTGCCACCCGTACTCTCTATTTTATTTTGGGTTCTGGCTCTTAACCSTCTTTACTCAGCCAAGGAGGGGTAGAGAGGAAATAAGAACTTCTTTTTCTTTGCACAGTGGCACATGGGCAGCACACAATAGCAGTTCCTGTGTTCCTTTCAGTGAGGGGAGCTTGGGAACCACTCACTCATCCACTGATGAACAGGGCTCAGGGAAAAGCTGAGTCTGCAGCACTGACAGCCCCACTTCACCTGGGAGAGCAGGGTAGGTGAAAGGCAGAGAGCCCCTGATGCCATGTCAGAGAAAAGTGCATAAAGCCTCTCCCCAGTCTCAGAGAAGATGGGGGAAGGAAGGTCTGGGGCTGCCTGAGGCACCATCTCTCCAGGTCTCCTCCTGGGGCAGTGTCTGCTCACCAGCTGCTAGCCAGGACTTGCAGACAAATGGCACAATCTACTCTTCCTTTCATCTTTGGGACTCTAACAGCATTATGCAAATCCCAGCTATGTCCCTGGCAACACAATCCAAAGGCAATTTTGTATGCCTTTTTTTTTTTTTTTTTTTGGTCCTTGTGACAGTTTTGATCCCCAAAGAGATGAGCCCAGTAGAGGACAGAAGTGAAGGCTGCTAAAGCACAGAGTCTGGTTTTGAATGCAATGAGTTGATGGCTGCAGCCTAAGGCACTGGTGTGATTTTGTTTAAACAAACATAAGCCAATTAAAAATACAAAGAGATTCAAGGAAAAGATGCTCTTAGCTGAAAACCTCATGGGAGAATAATTTAAAGAAAAGATCAATAGCAGTGAGAGAGATTTGTTCCCATAAGACTGAAAGCCAGCATGTAACAAATCTCAAGAAAAGCATTTATAGGATTGCATTTTGTGAGTGACTGTGGCATAAAAGAATGGTGCTTTAGCATAATTACAGTTAAATATTTACACAGTCTTAGCTGTTTCCAGGAAAGCAAATATCCTTGCAAAGATGATTTTTCTCCTATTCAATATATCACTGAAAGTGCTTGCTGTGCATACGATTACTACACACATAATAATTATATAAATGCAGCTTCAAGGAAAAGGGTAGAGAAGATTGCATTTTAAAAACAACAAATCACAAAGTAAGAACAATACACATTGCAAGTCAAAATATTCTCCCCCTCATTTTCCAAATCATGGCTTTTGACTCGTCACCTCTCATGTGCCACTCGTGTAAAAGAAAAAAAACATTTTTCAAAAATGTCCCAAAATGATTTAGCTAYATGGTATTTTTTTTAACTTCCAATTGTAATAATAAAATATTTTTTGACTTTCCAAATATAGTAACAGTACAGGATATTCCAGCTACTTTTCTGTTTTGACATCTATTTCAGAAGTCTTATTTAGGAGAGTATGCTCTCCTAAATAAGTCTACTTTTCAACTATTAAGAGATAGGTGGAAAATACAGGGATTAAAATTGTATGTGCATTTATGTGTCTTCCAGAGGATGATTGAGAACAGCAGTTCAGTTTAGAAGTAATTTACCCCTGGAGAAATATGTCTCATGTTCTATTAAATATCTAGGAACAGTAGAGGGATGGGTGTCCTATACTGGATCTTTTCGGTCAATAATAGAAATTTTCCCATAAACTTAGACTTTTGAGAAAACAACAGCTGGAAAATATTTTTTCCAAAGGACCAAAGTTTTTTTTCCCAAACATGAGAAATCTTGAGAGATTGCTTATGAGCTGTAACATTCATACATTTTGCACAGCAGATAGAAAAACTCTGAAGAAAATACARCAATCTTCATTGAGATTGGAATGAGAGATTGTTTCTGTGGTACAATTACTTTAAAAATAGGGGATACACGTGGTCTTTGGCATACATCTGTGTGGTTCCGCTGCTTTTTTCTGTCTTCATTAAGTCAGTGGTAAGCAGCAGTTTACATCAGATGAAGAAATGACCCATTGTTTYACACTGCTCAGAGGGTGAAGTTGGGAAAGATTAGTAATGCAGAGCAGCTGCTAAAGAAAAAGCCCAATAACTTCATTGTGTTGTGTTCACCAGATCCATGTGGGTTTCAGAAAGCAGGTTTCTACTGGGCATGTAATTGAAATGCTCATAGGTAACTTAAACATCTCAATGACACTGTTTGAGTCCCAGCTCACTCATCCTGCTCCTAGAGACTCCAGATTACCTTGGTGGTGACATGTTAACTCATTTCCAGAGAGTAGCTACTAAGACCATATTGCAGCAGGGACCGTGTTTTCTCGAGTGTAGCTTGTTCCATCAATAGGCTCGGGCTTGAGGATGTCACTTGATGTCAAGAGATTAATAATATTACAGTATTACCTGCCAGGAACTGGTACAACTCCCTGGGCATCTGGTGATTAGCATATTTTAATATGCCATGGATATTATATATATATATATATATATATATAAAACATAATTCTAAATATGTTATATATTCATACAGCACAAGCATAAATGTGTTTCTTAAACACAATGTGTATTGCAAAACATTGGGAAGACCTTTTCCATTCACTGAAAAGTCTAAACATAAGTTTCTAATGAAAGCTGAGAATAGAGATTTACCTCAGGTGTTTTCTGCCTGCCTTTCAGATTATTAATGTTTGTGGTCAGGATTTCTCTAATGACTCATGACACAGGTGCAAATGTCATTAGGAAAAACTTCTAGTTGAGAATGAAAACGTGAAAAGTTTTCAATTTCCATTTTTAACCACTTAAGGAGCAAAAGCCAGAAAAAGTAGAGAAAGCAAGTATCCACATAAAGTATGCTATCCTATTTGCTAAAAATAAATAGTAGAACCAGGAAGAATAAGAACAATTAAATAAAAATATTTAATAGCTTTGCAAAATATTAATGACATTACTAAAGTAAGAGAACAAAGTTTAGCAGAATGGTTAAATTTAGCTAAGACATTATATGTTATTGAAGAGAGTTTTCACACAGCATGAATACTGGGAGCATGCATTTTTCCAAGAGTTTTGTGTTAAATTTGGAGGAAGCCAGCTGAAATCTTCATTGTCTTTTAAACAGAYCTCAGATAAAGCCACACATTTCTGGCACTGAGCTTCATTTGACTTACCACTTACAACAGCACAGACCAACTGTCTTTAGAAAAAGACTTGCTTCTCATTTTCAAAATTATTAAGTCAAACATGTTTCAGTGGTATTCCTCAAAAGAAGATCCACAAAATACRAAAATTTGGATCAAAATATAGGATTTTCAGGAACATCATTTTTGTCCATTTAATCAATATAAAGAGAATGAAAAAGCCCCATCAAACAACTGTGAAACAATAAAATTGCTCAGTTCTAGAGTATTTGCCCTTTGAAATTCATCACATTCCAAAAGACTAATATGTTTATTTCTATATATATATTTATATYAATGTGTATAGAGAAAGCCTTTTGCAAAGGAAAGATAAACTAAACATTCAAAGTATTGATATTATCTGCTGTGCATTATTATTTAATCACTTACTAAGGAAGTATCCAAGGTGTGTTTTGTGAAAAACTTCTACAGATGATTAACTATTTAAAGATATGCTGCAACAGAGAATTTATATCCAAATTTGCATATTCTTATTGATTTGAGGATAGAAACCATTATTCTAATCATTACATTGTAAGGTAAAGCAGCGTTTAACTGCCACATAAATGTCTGAAAGTYCTTTTTCTTAAATTTCCCATTGCCTTTTGCTTGTATTTCAGTCAATAATTGTTAATAAAGGGATAAATTAATTTTCTCAGTAATTTTATAATGTGATCTTCAGAGAATGGTTGGTCTTTTGTTGTTGTTTAGAGACAAGATTACACATCATAATGCTTYGGTTTCTTTCATGGGCCACTGGAGTTTATTTCATGGGACCAGTACATTTTTTGGGCAACATCTTGACCTTTCTGAGTCTCGCTTTTTCAAGCTTGGAAATAGCGTCTATTGTTAATATTCTTACCTGTGATATTACTTTACACTTCYAGAGTGGTTAAAATATACTCAGAGGTTGGGAGTGAGTTGTGACTTAAGTGGCAAAAATTGCCTACTTTTTAAATGATCAAAAATGTCTGAATGTGAGAAAAAATGCAAACAAAAACCCAAGAAAATAAATAAATTCTGCCCTTGGATATCYTTCATACATGAAACACAAGAGGTAAAGGTATGTTTATTTTTCATATTTAGTTCACTTTTCAGTTAGATTCAGAACTTAATGGGAATGGCTGCAGGGAATGTGTGTGGGTATGTCTTCCAAGCATTTCCTCCTGAACTGCCTACCCAAATCAAGACAACATGTTGCCTCCCCTACTGCACCTCTCCTATTGTGAGGGTTGAAGAGTCCAAACCCTCCACAATCCTCTCCCAGTAACATTTCTATGGCTTGATTTGGATGTTAATATACTGTGAATGTTATTACATACATTTTCCCACATTTCTCTTTCACTTCAGGTTAAAGGTGCGCCCAGGTTTGGCCTTTTGAAGAAAGTTATGACTTCACTATCTATTCATGGGGATACTTAAATTAAAAATTGATTGTTCAGTTCTTTGTTTCTTTCAAGGAATGACAACCTAAGAAGAGGCAACCTGAAGAGCAGACACCCGGGAAGTAAAGCAACAAAGTGTGCTGTGTGTATCACRCAGTCTTTGCTATCTCAGCAATATAGAGACATAACTGCTAAAATGAAGTCTGGCATTGTTTTTCTCAYGGCTGAGTGAGTGGCAGACCCTGGGGAGAATGTATTAGAGTTCTCATCTTGTAACTTAACTTCTCCTTTTGTTGTTCTGCATAATTGCTGTCACCCAGGTAAAGCTGGATTGTTTCTTCCATGGCAAATTCTCTCCCACACAACCCTTTGACCTTCAGGCAGCAARAGCAGCAGGGCTTCTCATCTCACGATTTGACTGAAGAAAGTAACTGCTTGTGGAGGAAGTGATTTGAAATAAACAATGTCTCTGAATTAGAAAACTAAACAACTGGGTTTTTAAAACAAACTGGGACTCCTGGGATTACTTGCCTGGAATTAACAAAAGATTTGATGTCTGAAGAACCAAGGTGCTTAATCATGTGAAGTATTAAGCAGATATTTGAGTACAGCTGGGAAAAATGCTTAATTACGAGTAGAATTCTGATAAATGTAAAAGAATCTCATGCTTTATCAACAGAAATTAGTATGAATTATGAGCTCGTATTGATTCTCCAATTCCTTGACATTAAAAAGTCCAGGATATTTTTAAAATGTTGAAAACAGTGTGATAACAAACCTTAACAATGAAAGTATGGAAAARAATATGTCTGTTTTGTCATTACGCATCTTATAAAAGATTGCTTTTGTTGATTKTTGTTCTAATGGCTCTTACCTCAGTCAAGAGTTTGAGGAAATTTTCTTGGCAAAAATTCCTATAAGTCAACATCTCCAAACTTTTTTTTTCAGCTTTTTTTTTGGGAAATAAAGTGATCTGACTTTCACTAAGGAAATATGTTCTCCTTAAAATCTTCACAGAAAATACCAATACTTAATAATTCGCTGTGGTGCCAATCAGTTAATTTGATTTGATTACTTGCTATTAATTTGGTGAGTTAATCTATTGGTATATTGATTCAATTTTAGTAGAGACCTTAATTTAATTATTGCATGATTATAGTTTTAATAAGCAAAGTAAAAGTGTAGTGTATTAGCCAGATAATTGTCATGTATTTCTTCTCTTTGCTCGAGTTTGTGTCTGACATCCAGWTKTTTTTTTTTTAAGAAATCCATAAAAGCAGAAAAAAAGCCTTTTTTTAAACAGTGTTGATAAAAAATTGTAAAAGTACCTGTAATCAGGAAAACTTTCAAGTCTTTTTGGATCCAATTTTAAATCACTGTACAATGTCTTTTTTTCAGAAGACACACAGAAAATGTTTCAAACACAAGTATGTGTAACTACAGAGRAGGAAGTAAAATATATTTTTTGGAATGTTAAAAAATACTGAAGCATTTTTGTGCCATTTGAAGCTATTTTGTACCAAATACTGAAGGATTTATGTCCCATTAATCCCATGTTTTGTCAGATGTTTCATAGATGTCTCAGTTTTTTAGAAATGTGCCTGTAATCTTAAGGACAATGATGATGCCAGCATGTTCTAAACTCTCCAAGTGAAGGCTTCTAATATTTTGCTTTTGGTTTGTRTGTTCTCACATGCCACAATTATTCAGGAGGAACTCAAATATTTTAAGTAGACCACTAGAAAGCAAGGAATTGACCATATTGCCTTCTATCCCACATGCCCTTAACCTTTTGTTGCTTACCCCTATCAATGGTCTTAAAAATGGAGAGAACAGAAGCACAGTTCTTAGAAAAGCTGAGAAATGTAGTATGCATCAGAATTTTATTTCTATTGATAAATGTGAGCTAAAAGTCAAATTAGGGACATTCTGTCTGATCAGAAAATGGGATAACCCTACACTCCTGCCCACTCTTCCATTCTCTTCCTATCTGTTTTTCCTTATTTGTGACTGCTGTTTGATCAGTCCTACACATTTAAGATGTATGATGTGGTCCAGGCCCTGACTTGGCAAGCAGAGATCACCTTAGGGAGCCAGGACTGCCAGTCCAATGCAGGGAATAAAGTACCCCGACATACTGTTCATATTTTTGTTGCAGTGTAGGCAGAAACTGCGAGGCAAATGATTAAATGTGCCCTGAAGTCCAAGTGAAWAAGCAAGCTGTAATATAACTTGCTTTTCCTTTGCAAGCTTGGATAGCCTTGTGCTTCTATGCCTGAAATTAAGTACTTTAAACTTAGTTTCCTGAGGCATAAWTTTTTATTCTGTATTTGCATAAAGTACAAACAATCCATTTCCAAACAGTTTAAGTAAATGAAAAAGTCCTGATTGTCAGGAAGACCAGAATGTTCTATGGTGTAAASAGGAACAAAGAGATCAGTGTATATTTATTTTAGAAAGTCCAAGAGAGTGAGTGACTAAGGATTTTAATATATTTTGGTTTTAAAAAATATCATAATTGTTGACACTTCTTTTATGTCCGAGATCCTTTGCAGAATTTGACCTTTTCATTCTGAGCATTATGAAACAATCAGAAAGGGTTTCTTTTCCTTTTTCTTTTCCTTTCCCCTTTCCCTTTCCTTTTCCT
>NW_026623565.1:748110-770147 GCF_030028575.1 Malurus melanocephalus
TTTTTTTTTTTTTTTTTGTTTTCAATTCTGCTGAGCAAATGGCCCTTACAAAACACGCACAAAACCTGACCTCTGTGTGGAGTAGTCTAGATCAAAGACAATCTGCCTTGAGGGAGTGCGTTTGACAAAGATTGGGGTACATCCTTTGAAGGCTGAGTTATTGAGGWTGGTATCACTGTGGAAAAGAGGCAATTAACTTGGATGATCAGTGGGTGGTGACTATAGCCATTGCTGCAGAGTTTGGGTTTACAAACAGCAAGGATCAAACACTTCACACCCTTCACCGCAGAAATGAACCGTGTAGAGGACTCAGTGGTTTAAAACAAAGCACAAGCCCACATTTTTCTATCTGTCAAAAGATTTCAGAAGTAATTCATTGTTACAGCTCCCTGGAGTGAGAGTCAGCTTGTCCATCTGATTTTTCCTGACTGAGTGCTTTAGACATTCTCTGAGGAAAAAACTGTTGTAGTCTTGTTTCTAAAGCATAATAGTAAAGACAGGAAGTGTGAAACCATTTGGAATCCTTCTTCCCTGCTGTCATATTTTATCACTACTTGGATGTTATGTTCATGAGCAGCTTTTGATTGCAAGCCTCAGAGCTAATATTATTTCTAGGCACTGTCTGGTGCCCCTCTGAAAGATCTCTGGATTTCAGGAATCAGCTATACAAAACTTTGCTTACCAGATATTTCAAATAAATTAATAAAAAGGCTCCCCAAAGTGTAAGGTTGATGTCAGACTACACTGCAGTGTRGGACCAGTATTATGGTGAGAAAAGTTCTGTAAAAATAATGGCATTGCTTCACCATCTTAATAGTTACATAMCTGAAACTGGAATTTAATTTTTAAGGTGTAACACACTGTGGAGACCAGAGGTATCTCCTAGTTCCTGCTGTACAGATCTGGTTATTGCAAATTAATTTTTGACTAAAATAATGAGTCTAGACCTGTATTTAATAAAAAGCAGCATGAATAACATTCCTGCAGAATAACCATGAAATATGGAATTTTGTTAATCTGTGAATGAAAAGTGAATAGAAGAAGGGCACTTCAAATTCCATCTGTATATATTTTCAGTGTTTTGATTGTAACAAGAACTTTTTTAAAAGGAGAAAATATTAAAATAAATTTTCATGTGCAAAGATATTCATTCGTCCTTCACTGCAGAAAAATTTTAAAATATAAATAAGCTATGCTCATCAGCTGAGGACACTTAATTTTATGAATTATAAGGAAAAGTCAACTTGCTCAGCTGGCAGACTGTTGCAAGTTCTCCTCACTCTGCTTGAAATGACCTTCATATCTACTTTCTATTTTGTGCAGGTTTTATTGGATATTTCCATGAAACACAGCCTATGGGAAATCAGCTAGACCAGTGCAAAGTGCAGTCAAACAGATTATTGCCAAAAAATATCACACATAAGATACCCAGTGCTGTGRTTCATAGGAGCTTATAATCACTTTCCTTTATGCTGTTATTACAGCCCTCCTGACTGATTTGCATTTTGATGAATCACCACTGCTGTGCATTAAGTRCTGTATGAACACATATGATTAAAGTGCCTCTTTCAGGAGAATGGTTCACCAGAGTTTTATAAACCAATACAACAATTATTAGCTGAATAAAGTCAGATGGCATCAACTTCTTCTGTGTCAAGTTTTCTGGTGGAATAAAATTTTTTTTTGTACTGCTGGCTTTTGAGCCATCCATCATGGAAAAAAGAAATAGATTTTAAAAGTATATATTTATATTTATATTTAAGTATTTATTCATATATATATATGTAAATATTTAAAACTCTTATGTTGGGTTCTTGTTATTTTGTCGGTTGGATCTTTCTTTGTTTTAAACTAGTTTCCATCAGCCTGAGAAAATGTGTGATGCTGAAGGTAGATGCTGCAGCTCGCATTCCTACCATTGTGAAAGATGTGAAACACACTGGGAACACTCCAGCTGAGACAAACATCCCTGCTTGTAGATGAAGGTGACATTCTTCTTGTCAATAAATCACCAGCTTAATCCTTAGCTTGCTTTAATCAATTCTGCAGGATTTCCACCTCAACAGACATGTTGATTCAAAGCTTGTTAATAAAATTACTTGTTAATTCGACAGCAATTAAATTGTAATGTGAAAAATAATTTCTCTTCTGTAAATATAATTTCAATTTGTGATGTAAATGGAAGAGGAACAACTATGGATAAAGTTGACTGACACACCAATGCATCTTAAAAAAGAGAGAATGGCTTTTTGGCAGTTCTATCTGTCAGGAGGGTAACAAAGTGTAACATTATGCTTTGCAATCTTGTTAAGCAGAAAGTTGCGAAGGAAACAGCATGGTTCTTTTAAAAATAACTGTACTTTGCAATCAAAGCAGGGGTGCGAAGCACATGTAACCTGATCTGAAAAGGATTGTGAGTAAAATATCAATATTCCATTTTCATGTTTTGCCAGTATCAGTGAGTTTGCRTATTTCAATACTGTCAGACACAACCCATGAAAAAATAACTGATTAAAGACTAACTCTCATTTTAACATTGATGTAGTTAAAAAGACATAAATATGAGACAGAAATGTGGAAAGTGGTTTTCTGATTACCAGAAAATTTCTGAGACCTCAAAAAAAAATAAAAATAAAAGTAATGTCCTTTTCTATTGCACAATGAAAATAAGTTCTTGTACCATTTCTTCAGGGAAACCAGATTTCAGAGCACAATTCTGCCTTTAACATATTTTATTTGGCCAACTCACTTTCCTGGAATGAAGTGAAATTGTAAATTCCTTCTGAAMCTTGTTCTGGTTTATATCATGAAAAAGTACCTTAAGTGACTAGTTAGATTTCATTGTTATCAGCTGACTATTGGGGGTTATATTTCATTTTGTCCACACATTCCATTATAGACCTAAATTTTTTCCTAGATAAGCTTTTCTTGACATACGTAATTCCACATAATGCACTGGAGATGGTGAGCTGTAGTGGTTTGTCAAAGACTTGTGTTCATCTAAATTTAGGATCTCATGCAATTATCAGTCAGGAAGATTTTCATTGATGATCTTGGGGGATTCACTAAAAGTGAAGGTCAGATAAAAATSTTTTATTTAGCAGTTGAGAATTTACTTACTGTCATGGTCAATCGTTTGGACAGCATTCGGCTAAAATATTCAGATTTGCTGAAAGGGAAATGGCTGTATTTTCTTCTTAGTATCTTTGAGTGTCTTTTTTTGTCTTTCTCCTTTCTTATGAAATCTACAAATTATTTATTTAATTTGTGAATATCCTTTGTGGTCCTTAGTTGTCTTAATATTAAAACTCCACTAAAACTGGAGCAAAGGAGGACATTTTTGTCAAAGTTAGCCTTACATATTTTAGATTTGGCTKATCTTATTTATTATAAAATAGATTCAAATTTTTTTTAATGGCCTATAACTCCCAAATGTCCCACACYCAGAGCTTGTCTTCTATCTTCCCTATCGACTGCAATACTGGTGTATACCTTGAAGAAATAATATTTGGATCTTTATAGGTATCAAAGTATTTTACCAWAGAATTGTTGTTCTTCATTTCTTGTTCTAAAATGAAAAGAATTTAAAGAGGGGAGGTAATTAAAAAATGAGTTGTATGGGGGTTTGGTAGAAATATGAATTTTAAAGTCCAGATTGAAGAATTCTTTGTTCTAAGAAAAAAAACCTTAGATCATACTACCTTTTATCTAAAAATAAGAGAGGTGAACTTTATTTCAAGACAGACCATCAGTGCCSGTTAAAGGGCATGGGAAGAAATGAAAAAAACTCTGAAGAATAGCAATACCATGACTGACTACAGAAAAGGAAGGGAAAGGACTTTTTTCTTCCAGTTGCAAACTGCTTGCTGGCTGTGACTTTCAATAACACTTACCCATGACCCTGTCAGCTTTCAACTTTCGCTTTTTATTTTAGAAAGAACAGATAAGTAACAGATATTACTCAGCTCTTGATTTGGCTTTTTCAATAAGAAGTGAAAGTTAAGCTCTGCTGCTGCTGCTGTAAGTGCTATTGAAAATCATCAGCTTCAGTAATAAAACAAATCAGGTGGGAGCAGACGAGCATGAAAAAAGGCCTCGAAACCTTATTTTTTTATTAACCTTTTATTGACATTAATACTCTGCAGCCGGAGATTCACACAGTGCATGAATAGAAACACATTTAAGAATGAAGCACGCTTGCTTACACAGGAAAAGGTTAGAACTTAAAGAACTAGAGGTCTCTCCCAGGATTTGTTTTCAAATAAAAGCTACAGTCAAGCCTGCACAAGTTTCCTTGACAAAACTATGGWCCAGATCCAACAAGAGGTGCAGGTATCTGTTAGATGCTTAAAACTAAACTTRCCATTCTGAAAGCTTCTGCTTAGCTGATTCCTGATGCTGATGGTGCCCAGCCTCCCCTTATTCTATACATTTTTACCTTGCATTTCACCAAATTCAATCACAAKTATTTCTTTACACATCTGTATCCATACTCCTGCTTGACAGTGGAGGCACAAAACTGGATCACTTCTCTCAATTTWAATCCTTCATTGAGGGAAGAAGGGATCTGTGCTCCATCTCAATTTTTGAGATACATTCACAACTTTTATTCAGTGACTGCTTAAAGTAAAATGCAGGAAACTTTCTGGGAATGGTTGCCAAAGCTCAAGACTAAAAATTTCATGTGGTTCTGTAAATAGGAATCTATGAAATCAGATGTTAACTAWTGCCTGCTTATAAACCAATGGCTTCCGGACATTCTTCTGCATAGAATAAATAGTGGTGGCAAGTTTACTTAAGTACAGCATGCCTTAGTGTTTCAACCTGTCTTCATCAGGAAGGGAGACTGAATAAGGACAATGTTGGTCTCCTCGGGCAGGAAAAGAAGTTGAATGTGAGCTCCCTTGCCCTCACATAGAAAAGTGCTTGTCTTAGTTTACTCCTCCCTTCCTTTTTTTTTTTTTTTTTTTTTTTTTTTTTTTTTTTTTTTTTTTATTAATTTTTTTTTTTTTTTTTTTTTTTTTTTTTTTTTTTAATAGTGCATTTTAAAGAAAAAATTGATCCTTTTATTAAAGGTGTTGTGGGTTAATGCTGGTTGGATGGCAGTCACCCACCAGAACTGGTCTGTTACTTCCCTTCACAGCTGGAGAGGGGAATATAGAAAAGGTTCATGAGTTGAAGTAGGATCCAGGACAGATCACTCACCAAATACTGTCACAGGCAAAACAGACTTGAGTTGGTGATATCAACYGAATTTATTATTAATAAAATCAGGATAATAATAATTAAAATCAATCTTTAAGAAACACCTTTCTTCTACAGCCACCTCCTTCGCAAGCTCCACCTTCTCCCMACCAGTTCACTGACAGTTCTCCATGAATTTCTCCAGTGTGAGTCCATACCATGGGCAATAGTTCTTCATGAACTGCTGCAATGTGGGTCACTCTTCCACAGGGTGCAGTCCTTCAGGCACAGCCTGCTCCATCTTGGGTCTCCCACAGGGTCACAAGCCTAGCAGGAGACCTGCTCCAGTGTGGGCTCCTCTCTCCATGGGCCTGYTGGTCCTGGCCAGGAGCCCGCTCCAGTGTGGACTTCCCATGAATTCACAGCCATCTTCCAGACATCCACTGTTCTGGCATGGGGCTCCTCCATGGGTTGCAGGTTTGTCTCTGCATTCCTGTGTCTCTCCATGGGCTGCAGGCCCACAGCTGATTCACCATGGGCTGCAGGGGAATTTCAGCTCCTGTGCCTGGGGCACCTCTTCCCCCTCCTTCTCCACTGACCTTGGTGTCTGCAGAGTTGTTTTTTTCACATGCTCCCAGCCCACACTTCTCTGGCTGCAGTTACATTTACACAGTAACGATGTTTTTTTTGTTCCTTAATATGTCATCACAGAGGCATTGTCATCATTCCTGATGGTCTCAGCCTTGGCCAGGGAAGGTTCATCTTGGAGCCACCTGGCATTGGCTCTGTGGGACAKGGGKAAAGCTTCTGGCAGCTTCTCACAGAAGATGTGCCTGTAGCCCCCYGCTACCAAAAYCTGGCCACACAAACCAGTCCAAAAAGATTAGATCCAGACATTSAAAGAGAGATGTACTGCACAGGAAACCAGCAATTTACAGAGAGATMAACAGAGGCTGTTTGTATGACTGTGTCTCAGAAAAAGGCTTAAGCATGCTCTGTCTGTGTCCTGGGGCCATGTTTCAAGGGAAAGGAGACAAGGTACACGGTTCAGAAATATCACAAACTAATTCTAGCATGTTGCTTGCCTTGGTCAATTGGAAGAGAAGGACTGTAACATGTCCTTTGGGTACACAGATGCAACTCTTGARAGCAGAAGATTTCTGGGAGTAAGTCATTGTCATTAATGACTAATGTCATCATTCACCTGGCAGCTTTTGCCATCTTTACACTTCACATAACTACACATTATTGAAAGCACTCCCTAGCTCAGGATGCTGAAAAGATCTAAATTTTACCTACCTTTTACAAAAGTTCAGATATTTATCTATGCTGTATAGGGTATCAGGACAGTTGTGTTTAATGGTTTATTGTAAAGTATGTAATATTAGCTATCATTCCTTTTAAATATGTCACTGGATAAGACCCTAAATAAGCAATTTCACAAGCAATGATTAACACATTCCTTGTGAAAAAAAAAATCAGCATAGAGTTTGAGAATTAAAGACAGGACTAGAAATAGAGATTTGGTTTAACAGTTTAATTGGTGTGTTTTGTTTATAATGATATATATGTTAGAGCAACAGTGAGCCTTGAGTAGAGAAGATTGGTGGAAGATTATAAATCTTAGAGCTACATGAACTAAGAGAAGGTATTACTTTTGGTTACTTTTTTTTTTATTATTTTTAGATAGTGGCTTAGAATGTCCCCAAACACTGCATTTGTCAGTAGGGATGTTTAGGTAGTTTATTGGTTTTGTTCACATTGGTTAGAACATAGGTATTCAACATTTCTGCAACTTATATATAACAGTAGCTGCTGACTTTGCAGGTGAAATATTTTAATTCCCTCAGGGTAAGCAAGGCTAAATCRCTTTAAACTGATTATTTGACTATGTCATACTTGTGATCTAAATTATAGATATTATTGCATGTTTCACATCTGTTCTCAAAGAGATTTTGATAACTGGGTAAAGCCAGGTTAACTTATATTACARYAAGGCAAAAATAATTAAAAGGAAWAAAAAGAAGCATCATAGTAAACTCAAAGACAGCTAATTTTATATTACTAAAAAGCCAGTAGTTTATGTAAATATTCTCCTCACAGCTTAGCTGCTTGTCTTCTTGTTTCACCAATCCATGTGTTAATCCTAAACAGATGAGCCCACATCTCCTGTTTGTGACTATGRTATTAACTGCAGAGCAGAAAGTGTTGTGGTATGGCATGATCTAATTCCGATCATCATTAACTACTGAATTTGTTGAAGTGTYCTTGTATGCCTAATTTAATAGACTTAATTTCACATATTAAAATTATTTTGTGCATGAGAAACATGCCAGTCAGGAACAAGAGAGTTTGGTYTACATAGATACTACAGTATAGATACAGATTTATTTTAATTGCCTGGTAGAAGAACAAACGAATGTGACAGCTGAATGGTGTCCCAACCAACCTGCCCATTGTTGATGGAACCAGMCTGCACTCTGAGTGGCCTGGGTCATTCAGTTCTTACAAGCCACAGAAAAATGACCCAATTTTTTATTCTGACAACTGTTTAGCTTTAGTATATGCATAGTTCAATTTTCTATCCCCATTCCTCTCACATAGACTCTTCCAGAGAAAAGTATCTTTTATGTTGACCTATTRTGTGTCAATAAACAGTCCTAGAAGGTTTTATGTCACACCTAGACTGTGTGTCAGTTGAACAACATTTAAGCTTGATTTGCTATAACTGTCTTGGAAAACAAAGACACTTCAATTAGGTCACATAATTCTTAGACAGCTCTTTGCTTGCTGGTGGGTGCTTTTCTTTCTTGTTGCTTCTTTAAAGCAAACAAAACCTTTCATCCATCTGATTCAAGTCAGGCAAGTCAAATAGAATAAGCTCAAGGGTTACAGAGGAGCAGGGCTGTACTTATGACCTGACAGGCTGGAGATCAGTATTTATGGCAAGAAAGATTGGGAAAATCCTGTGACAGGTACCTTGAAGATATCCGCCTGAGGAATGATAGACAYGTCTTAGGAATAATTTTTCTCCCTATTTTTCTCTATTTTTGTGGAGATTAGCCAGTTTCTAATTAATATTCTTAGTCATAYATCTCCATTCAATTATTAACGTGTGTTATTTATCTAACTGTACATCACTGCGCATATTGAAGATGAAATGATTAAGATAACTTTATCTAACAAGAATTAAAAAGGAGTTTATTGTTAATGTTCACCAGTCTACAAGTACATATAAAGCATTCACATTGTTTTCACACATACTCTATAATTTGTCATACATTCATTCTCTTTCATTATTGCAGTACCTACTMTTACTTATTTATTCAACAGCACTTTTCCATTATAKCTTCAGAAACTTGTTCTGAAGTGCCAAAGAAAGCTAATAGTAGTTATTTTAAACTTTGTCGATATTTTTACCATTCTTTTTTATTTTGCTTTATCTTCTTGGTGCCATGAAACAGCCATGGCATGAGCATACACAGAAGAAATCTGGCCAGGGAAGCAGAGCTCTTATTCAGGCCAGGATGCAGATTCAGACTCACACGTGTTAGCTGGAAGCTTGCAAATAATTCTCACTGTTTCTTGGCTTAACTGGTGGGAAATCTCTGGAGATTAGTGTTTCTTATGAAGTGACTGCCAGTTTGGTCTGAAATCCTGTTAGTATGATTCTTCTCACATGATCACTGTCACATTCAAAGTAGTGAAGGGAAGCACAGATCCTTTCCAGTGACAACCATGGATATACATCACTCCAAMCACTCCTTGCTGACATTTGGAGCAGTTGTGTGGGAGGTTCCATTTGCCCAATCTCAATTTAAGACAAAAGAAATCAATTGGAATTATGTTTGACCTTCAGAAACAGGGAAATTGATATACCATACTTTTTCCCCCCTACCTCATTATGTGGGAAAAAAAAAAGAAAAGAAGCATGACTCTTCGTAAATCTAGATGCTGGATGGTAAAGGCAATATTCTATTTGCTACTGTTTGGGTAAATTAGACATCACTCTTCCTTCTGAGCAAATGATGACTGCCTAAGTGCAAAATATGATTGCCATATTGGAGATTGCACAGCTGGGAACAGAATGGGCAGCAAGATTAATGAGATTKACAGCTTGTTTATAGTACCTAACTACTCTGACTCACATTCTATCGTAAAAGAAAGAGGTGTTGAAAGACTAAAGCTAGTTCTTTCTGCCTGAAGTGTCCTGAGGTTCATATAGTACTTCAATAACCAGATTTTACTGTTGACAAARCCTGTATTTTCCTATTCAATATACATTTTATCAAAGCTATGTTTCCCCCCCTTCTCTTACAAATTTTCAATTCCCTTTTGCTGCAAGTAAATTAGAGAGATGATTTCTCTTTCACAGCMCGTGACACTATAAAAACTGCTTCAGTTTTATAAGTCCATGTCCCTGAAGAGTGCTGAGCTTTATGTTGCTTAAGAGTGGTGTTTGGATAGCATGAGATGACRCACTATCACTGGGATTACACTGACTTTTCCTTAAGGAAATATAACCAGTCCTGTCTGGTGTACTCATAGTTGCCTTACTATAGTGTAATTATTTTTTAATGAGATGACCAACCTTATAGTTTATAGCTCAACTGAATTCTTTAGAATTGCTTAGATATTTGTTTTMTGTTTGCATATATATTTGTATATTATCTATATAAGTACCTATATGTATGCAAATCCTTTTAAAACAAAAAAAAAAATATATAATCTTTAATAGTACTTATGAGGTATTTTAAAACACACACTTTGAAAAATGTCCAYTTTTCTTACTTTAAGAAGCTGTTATTTTAAGAGCAATTATAAGGAAGTCTTGTCTCCTGATTAAATATTTATCTGTGTGTGGCCAGTCAGTCATGTTCTATGATAGCTTTCAAGAGTTGATTATTAAATTGCAATTCAGCAATCAGAGAGTTTTACACTACACTTGTAGGTATTCATGGCAGCAAGTATGAAATTCATAGTAAATGAGACCTACTGTAGACTTATGACATTTTCAAGTAGACTAGAGGGAGGGGTGGAGGGCCTTATAGGATAGAGCCTTGACCTTTGACATATTTATGTTTCAAGTCCAAACTGAAACACAAAATGAACCAAACATTCTAGTCTTTGAGCAGATCCTTCAGAGTGGGTAATTGCACCATCAAATCATATAAATCTTTGCACGAGAGTTAGATATGAGGAAGATTTCCTACTGCAGCTAGCACAATTTTTATCTTTTTTTAGCAATATATTTTTAGTTTAGAATAGAAAAAGCACATCAACAGTTTTTCTTCAGTGAATTCACGTTGTGATAAGTTTGAAATAATCAAAGTGTCTCTCCCTTTCCTTGGAGATAATCATATGACATTAGCTCAGAGCTAAAAGCATTTATCTTTAAATCTATATAAGGTTCAGAAACAATACATTTAGTGCACACATTAGTTCTCAAGGCTGCAACATCAGTGAGTGGGAGCTTGCCTTCCAAGGACTTTATGGTCTTTCTTAATTCTTTGCTGAATGAATGCAAGTTGCAGAAATTAAGCACCCAGGGTGGTTTCCTCTGCACCTCACAATGACCAGCCCCCTAAAGAAACATTTCCATAGCACTAATCTGAGGATGGCACTGGTAAAAATTCTTGCACATTCCTGGCATTCACTCATTGGGTGCCATGGCAGACTGCTTAGGAGAGCACTGCTTTAGAGTGAGCCATCAGTCAGTGTGATTGTTTCTCAGTCTGACTCAGTTTATTAGTGAGCTAAGGTTGTATGTGGTGTAATGACAGATGTATTAGTCTATATATTCCTTTTTCATGCCAATCAGTTAATTTATTTGACAAACAAGGCCTTTTGGAAACTATTGAACCAAGAGTTGTCAGAAGAGCTATAGTTGAACTTAAGTTGTATGCATGTATATGTATGTATATATATATATATATATATCTTTTCCCTTCTAAAAATACTTGATCCATGTGGCTGTTGCATACGTATATTCAGAGTCTAATGAATTTTATCTAATTGAAAGATAGGTTTTCATTGTTCCTTGCCTATGACCCAGACATTCTTTCCTTGCTGGTGTATCAACAGGAGTATGGTCTCAGTTTTAACCATGTACTCAGACATCTATCATGCGTGTGATTGAAAGTTRAATATGAGAGAAAAAACAGCTTGACCTTTATAATCACATTGAGTTTGTTTGGGCAAGTAATTGAAGAAGATATGGAAATGTTCATATAACCAGAAACAAGGCACAACAGGAAACTTTTTTTTAAGTTAATAAGTAATTTTAAACTGTATAATTGCATATGTTATGATTTGTTTCTATTTGTATTCATTGTTGACAAAATGGTGAATGTTTATGTAAAATAAGTCCCTAAATTATTAAAGTTGCTATGGATCCTCTCTACTACTTTTATAACTGAAATAAAAAATTAAACATTTATTGCAGTGAAACTTAACTGGAAGGAAATAAAGCAATTCCTTCTAGGAATAAACATTCTATTCCTTGAATTCCTATGGTGATTAGTATTGTTTAAATAGCTGATCAAGCAGAGAGACAGATGGGATTAAAATGCACAGCACATAACCAGGAATGTGTGTGGCATATTTTAGAATACAAAGTTCAGGCATTATGATGACTTACATTGAGTTCCAAATAACACTGCAATTCTCCAAACAAGTTTTATCAATAAATAGGGCTAAGAGAGTTGAATGCTCCGATGAGCCATCTAGATGTATATTTTACCTGCATCTCTATTTTTAAAACAAATTACTTTCTGAGAGAGTCCTGCCAAGAAATCTTACATGCTTGTAAATTTTGAGAAAAAGCCTAAACTATAGCCGAATACCTAAATATATTTTTAAACTGTTATTCAGTGATGATGAGACAATGTTACCTTAGGAACTGATAGCTTATTTTCACATCTTCTTACATGTATGCATATAATAAAAAGACAACAGTACCACCAGAAATTCTGACTAAGCAAATGATTAATTTCTCTGCTTTCTCCTGTTTCCTTTTTTCCTGCTTGGTTACTCCCTCATTGTTTCATGTAGAATGACACCATAAATCTGACACTGGAAGTGATGTTAAAAGGTTGTTTGTGTTCAACCTCTAGCTCAAAGAAGGGTCAATTATGAGATCAAACATGGTCTTTTGCTCAGGACTTTACCCATCTGGGTCACGAGGACTCCCAAGAGTGGAGATGGTACCAACTCTCTGGGAAGACTTCTTCCCTGCTGGACCGTCCTTATGGGGAAAATGCCTTCGCTCATACCCAGCCAGAATTTCTTTTTTCTGCTTGTTATCATGCTCCTGCCAGACACCACTGTGAAAGTTTTGGCTAGGTCTTTTCAAGTTTCTCAAAGGTATTGAAAGGCTGTTATTAGAACCCCGCTAAGTTTTCCAAGACAAAAGAGTGAAGGAAAATGTGATCTTCACAGTCTACTGATTTGTTGCTCAGTCCATGGTCAAAATAACATGGTTATAAAAAATTCATGGAAAGAAAAAATTATCTGAGTAGTGTTATTAATGATTTAATTAATTTCTTCTGTGATGGGTGGCAACATTCTGAACACATTTCACATTCTTACTTCTGCTAAGATCATTTAAGAGGGACTCCAACAATCATTTAGGAATATTGGAGAGCATAAGAATCAGAGATGAAAAAGAACATTTAGGGTAGWCCAAGGGAACACAACTGAGAGTGATGTGATATACGATGCAAAGGAAAAATTTAGGCTGACAATTAGTTAAATTTCTTGAATAATTTAAAACTAGTCAGGATACATCAGTTAAAAACATCTTGCAGGTCMGCAGGAAAATAAACATGACTGAATAAAGGGTTTTTGCATATCTTTCTTCTAATGTTATTACCATCCTGAAATGTATGGACATATTCAGATATGGTGAAAGTATCAAAACAGAGATGTTAAAAAAGTAATTCCCAATGGAAGAATTAGTCAAATATCCTAAATATCTTTTGTGCTGTGGAGGCTTTCTCAAGCATTGAAAAATTGATCTGGAGACATCTGAAATCCTGTGTAGACTAGTTACTTGTATAGACACTCTCAACAATATTTTTTTTTAATTTGCCTCTAGCAGTAAAGACTTGTCACTTGGGTAAATTAGCATGGTGTTTAATTAAATTCTCTCAGTAAGCAGAGTGAATAAAACAAATATCATTATTTCAGAAAAAAAATATTTTTTTTTTGTTTGAAGGTGCCTCAAATGAAAATAAAAACCATTGATACTGAAGTGCAATAATMTATTACCTACACACCTGACTGTTTGTAGGACGTGTTTTCTTTTCTTTCATTTCCTGAGTGCATTGCCAAATACAGGTGAACACTTGTATTTTATTTATTTTATATTTTTTTGTTCCCTGGGACCTGAATCTTATTAAGTTGATATGCATTCTGTTGACCTGAATAGCTTTTAGACGAARTCCTAGAAAATCTAGGAAACAGATCCTGATAATGTAGGGTTTCTTTACTAATTAGGCTCTAGAATATATAGCAACTAAAATAATTTTTTCTCTGTGGAGTACCTGAAAAGGGCAATGATTCAGTCAGTCGTGTTTTACTGATAATGGAGACTAGCCTATATGATTATGCATTGCTGGAATTTTGTGTTGATTTAAAAAAAAAAAAAAAAAAAAAACCAAAAAAAAAAAAAACACCAAACAGAAAAAGCAAAGTTATAAGGAAAAACTATAAAAGTTGGCACCCTTCATCACTTTTTTCTAAGGTCATCATTGAAGAAAAGAAAAGAGAAAAGAAATAAGATCTTGAGAAACAAACACATTTTATGAGAAACAATGTTCTGGAGGGCTAATGCAGAGAAAGGGAAGGTATCATTTATGTAAGTCTGTTTGCAAAACATAATTTTAGGACTCATTAGAGATACCAGAAAGAGAAGACATTTTGTTACGCCAACAAAACTTCTACAGATTTCTATTTTGTTTTATATCCTCTGCTATATCTACCCTCAAAATAATATTTGTTCTTAAAATTGCCTGAAGTAATCTATACTTAAAATTCTTTCAATATTTCTTGGACATCGTTTGAAAAATAAGTCTACAACATTCCAAACACCAATTCCAAGCACTACAAACAAAAAACTTATTTCAGTGCTTCTTTTAATTAAGCTCTTTTGTCAGCCAACATATTTACTGCTATGTTGTTTAATTTCTTGGACCTGCATTAAGGATAAATTATAAATAGAACAAATTAAGGTGCATATCATGTCAGAGTACGTGTGTTCATGCAATCCAAGGACTTAGAAGCTAAAGTTGTCTTTCATTTCTCATATATGAAAGGATAACWGCATAGATTTAGAATGGCCATATTTCTCCAATGTTTTATCTAGTTCTGATGTTCAGACTTCAAAAAAGCTGTTGCAGATTTGGAAATTCTTCACAAAATACTTAAAATATTCGTCTTCTCTAAAGATATCTAATGCTAAAACCTAGAAAATCATAAAGCTGCACTTTACCCCAAAATGGTTGATGGGAATATTGATATAAAGAATATTCTGGGTTTATTTAGTTCAGTTGCCATCTAAAGAGTTATCTTATGGTTTAAATTGGACTGTTGCTATTTTTTCCCCTCAGAATTGTCTGACTCATTGTGCTGGCTAAGTAGTGCTCACTTCATGCATTCAGAAATATTTTTCTTTATCCCCATTGTGACTTTACAGTGTGGTTGTTACATATACTATTCAAAGTGTAAATTCAAAGTTTAATTAAAGGCCATTAATGACAGGTACTTCTGTTCAACTCATCAAAACAATGTATGAGTTATTTGATTAGAGTTACTTGGATTTTACAACTCTGTAAAACCAGAGTTGGATGGTACAACCCCCTTTTCAATAAATGAAYGAAGCTCCAAAGATATACTAGGGTTCAAGTTGTCCAGTGTCATGCTTTTAGGATGTTGGTATTTACATATAACATCATATGTTTAAATTGCTACTCCTACTGTCTTGGACTGTGCTGGAAAATATTGAACATTTCTTCATTTGGGCCACACAKTTTCAGAAAATAAGGACAGTACAATTAACGAGCATTTGTGAAAYCATTTCTCTCTCAGAGATATTGAAAACAGTTGGATGTGGGCCCGAGTAACTTGCTCTAGATGACCTTGCTTGAGAAGAAAGGTTGGAGTAGAGGATCTCCAGAGATCCCTGCCAATCCCAACTATTTTGTCATCCTATTAATCAGTCATGAGTCTCTCCTTTTAACTCCTCAAACCCCTACCTCATCTAGTGGTACAGCATAATACAGCAAACTCCTACAGTGTGAAGCAAGAAACCAGACCTTTTACCAAGTGAAACATTATTAATTTTCTTAGCCTGAACTTTCCTKAAAATTTTGATCTCAAGTCAAACAGGCACCAGGCAAAATGCATAACTTTTGGCAAGGACAGAAGTAAGCATCAGCAGGCACTTATGGGTGAAAAAGATAATGCTACTTTAAAGRTATCAGAGTTCCAGGACTCTGAAACAAAAATGCTTTACAACGTCTACATGAGGACAACATTTCTGTCAAAAGAGAGCCTTTAATGGAAAAAAAACATAGTGAGAACCAGGAGACAGAAACTGGAMGATAAAAAAGCCCAAATTGGAGATAAGGTGCATATTTTAGTGAATGTAACTTTCAAAAGATATGCTAGTGTCTCCTTGTTTTTTCAAGTCAAATTTAGATGTTTTAAATACATATGATCTAAGCTGACCAGAGTTCATGAAGTGAAAGTAATGGCCTGGGCTATGTACATGGTCAAATCAAATTGCTGTCATGGTCGTGCCTGGCCTTAAATTCCATGATTATGAAAATATCTGTCTAGAGAATTTGCAAGTCRTGATTTAAACCTGCTATTAATACCACTTGAAGAAAAGCTGTTAGATTGAGTTTGATTTCCTTAAGACTCATGAGAGAGAAGAGGTTAAACAATGACAGCAGAACCACTCATAAGTCCCAGGCATGGTCCCAGGTTCTTGGACAACCTCTAAATACCRCTCAGAGAAGATGACCCTGACTATTGCTTAGTTTATCTCAACTTTCTGAAGTTCTAGTCAGTTTATATTAGCTAGAGGTTTAGTCCTGTTACAGATAATTCAGRATGATGACTTAAATATCAATTTTTTCCCCATCCTCAGTATCTGTTATTCCTTTTAAAATAAAAAGAAATAAAAGGGGCGGTTTTAGGTGAAAAAGGCTGGGATTTTGTGTTGTATCAGCATAGATGCTGTTTTCCAGGGTAAATTTCTACTTAGTGATTTGCTTTTATTCTTTGATTTTCTTTTTGCTGTGATATTATTGTCCACTAACAAACGATTAAGTAAATTAATTCTTAGTGTACTTTTATTCTACCTGCACTGCACATCTGAAGAATATTTATTTTGAATAAATTGCCTGCATTCTTATTTTCTCATTAGGAGAGAACAAAGCCCAGGAAGGCTAATCAATCAAAGAAATACTTTTCATCTTAATGGGGAACACAGTCCAAGCTTCCTCCTCAGAGAGGCAGGGACTGGGCTAAGATGTACACGTGATCTGTTGCAGCCCCGTTGCATCCCAGCCCAAATAAGCCTCTGAACGCCCTTGAACAAGAGCAAGTCTTTCTGTATTAGCTGAAGGTAGTGTTACCCAGAAAGATCCATAGGTTTTCTTAGTGGCAAGGACATCCTGATCAATCATCATGACAGATGGGCATGTCATGAGTCGGACATTGCCATAGGATGGAATCCTTTATATATATTATTTTTCTTGTGTTAATTACTGTGATCTGATAATTTTTAAACATGGATATTAATATTAAAAGACTTAATAATTATGTTAGAAATAAGAGAATGAAGGAGAGAATAAAAGTCTCACCCAGCAGTTCCATAGACTAACTGTGTTTGGTTTTAATTGAAGCAAAATTTTTATTGCTTTGCAATAATCAGGGTGTTATTATTATTTTTATTGAGACCCAAACTAATTTGCACTACCAGCAGGTTAAGATATATTTAAGTTGAATTTTTTTTCTTTTGGTTCACAGAGGTGCTTATTAGTCTTGTATCAAGTCCTGTCCAGGTTTCTAGTGATTTATGACAAACTCTGATCTTTGCAGACACTCCTTTAAGCAAAAAACTACTAAATACAAGGGGAAGAAAACATACTCCTGGATATGTGGTACTTCTGAAAGTGATAGGAATATCTGACTGCAAGTGTTAACTGTTCCTAAATATGAAAGAACAATATCCAGGTATTTATGTTATTACTTCAGTTTGTTCGATGTATGTATTTATAATTTTACATATATACWGTAGAGTCACATAAATTACTAGATCTTAAGTTAAAGCCACTTACATCGAGCTCATTTGGGGACTCTATTTTCACATTAATTCATGTGCTTCACAAATATTAACCAATGCTTTTTCATTTCCTCAGGTTTCATCACATTTGTCATCCTCTGCATCTCTGCATGATTCCTTATTGGTTATACCATCATTTTTTATATTAAAATTTCGTTTTCAGTAAATTCTTTGAAGAAACCACATATGTATTYTTTTGTTCTAGAAAAAGGTTATGCTGGAACTGCAAGCTCCATGTTACTGGCTCCATCTTGGGTAGATAATGCTTATTATTATGAGAGGCTGTAGCATGTCCAGTCTGGGATGATATGTGCAGAATAAATTATCAGGAAAAATATATTTTAGTGCTGAAGAGGAGAACTGCTAAAAATACCTCTTWTTTTGGTCACATATTTCTCAAGTGGATAACAGAATAAACTCATCCTCTTAAACTCATAGACATTGTAAGCATTCACACATTTTTTTCATTTTTGATATYCTACCTTATGGGCAGACCACTTAATCTTCATGTGCAGTCTTGCAGGACTGTTCTGGAGAGAACTTACATTCACATTTAGTGTGTGTCTAAGCCACATTTTCTTCTCATTATATCATGARTTTATAGATCTTTGCTGTTTTTTCTGAGATAGTTTCCATGAAGGAATAAGATTTGTCTTTCATTATAATGACTTTAAAACATAAGTTTTATATATATTCATGGTTTTTCTGATCCTTGGCATACTAGATGTATCATAGTCTTTGTTTACTACATAAACAAATAATAAATAATAACACAGCTAACTGTACAAGAAATATGGTTTTGCTGGGCAGCATAGGAGAGTTGGATCCCATGGATCTCAAAAGGCCAAGGCTGGACAGCATTATCAGCCCGGTCAAGATGGTTCGCTTGGTTTCTTGATCATTTCAATGAAATTTGTGCATTGCAAGCATTTTTTAAAAAATCATAATCAAATTCTAAGCAGTATGTGGATAAATGACCTTGTCTGAAATATGCTTTCTCTAAATATTTTTATTGGTGTACAGTTCAAATTTGAAGGTAGAGTTAAATAGAGATTAGAGTATGTGAAATTTAAARCTAGATTAGTATTCCTAGAATTTAAGCATTACTTAAAAAACTAGGAAAGTAGGACAATTGTTTTAATTTAGCATAAAAGCTGATCGTTGGGTGCATCAGAGATCTTTTGGAAAGCTTTAAATCTTCTACTGCTACCCATCACTGAAATTTCCTCATTATTTGTCCTGTGTTGTTAGACTGAAATTTCTGATTTTGTCCTCCAGTGTCAGTTTCTGAGCTATTTTCTTTCACTCCCTGTTTCCCCTCATTATTTTCCATGGTCTTTAATTAATTTCTATATTTGAGTTTATACAGCTGCAGGGTATTCCTCTCTTCTATACCTTTGGTTGCATTTAATACAAAATTAATCTGCTCCATATCTTACTCTATCTTTGTTGCTTGGTAGCCTGTTTACCCCTGAGAATATATTAACTAATCTGACAACTATTTCCTTCTGACATTAAGCATACTGATGTATTTTTCCCTTTTCAATCTCAATTTATTTTTAATTATAAACCTTAATTAGATCATGGTTCCTACCGCTTAGGTACTTTTTCATTTGCTACATCTCTAATTGCATTCTGTTTTACTTAAAATGAGTGATTTTTTTTCTCTTTTGGCTTCTTTAGAAAATATTACCTCATAAAGTTCAGAATAATCTCAAAAGAGGGACTAGTAAGTCATGGTTTTGCTGATTAGGTATTTTGTTTTAGCCTCAAAATGTGTTGCATTAAAATACATRTATCTCAAGAATAACTTGACTGCAGCTCTTCATCCATACCCTTTGCCAACTCTGATGAGGAACAAGGAATTTGGACATTGTTCTTGCCRTGTGAATCAGATGTAGATTGTGGACTTGTTAAATTAGAAATAGGGCAGATGAGAAAAGTAACCTCAAGCATCGCTTTATGTTGTTGGCTCCATCTTGGTTCGATAATGGTTGTTATTATGAGATGCTGAAGCATGTCCAAAGAGGGCCAATAAAGCTGGCCAAGGCTCCAGAGCCCTGTTCCTTATAAAGAACAGCTGAGAGAGCTGGGGTTGTTTAATCTGGACTAAAGAAGGCTCGGAGGAGACCTTTTCACTCTTGACAACTGCATGAAAAGAGGTCGTGTGGGTGTGGGTTGGCCTCATCTCCCAGGTAAGGAGTAACAGGACAAGAGGAAATGGCCTCAAGTTGCTCCAGGAGAGGTTTAGGGTGAATGTTACAAAATGTTTCTTCACCAAAAGGGACATGAAACAGTGGAACAGGCTGCCTAGGGAAATGATTGAACCACCATCCCTGAAGGTTATAAAAATMTATAAAGGTGGCACTGTAGGACATAATTTAGTGGTGGGTTTGGCAGTGCTAAGTTAAAGGCTGGACTCAGTCTTACAGGTCTTTTGTAATATACACTATTCTATGATTATTTAATTCCATTTCTTCAACATGGCTAGTGTCCAAAGCTGTGCAAGCTGTGATTGCAGTGGTGAGGGACCATACTTGTCTTGAGGGGATGGGCTGTGTTGGCCCATGTGGTCGTGTCCAAGTGTTGAAAGCAGAGCAGAGAGCTGCAGAGGTCTCTGTGAGCAGGCACAGATGGTTCCAGCTGGCTCCATCCAGCTACAACAGACCCATTGCAGGCACAGCTCACCTCACCCCTGTGGTGCCCCTGGGATAACCCATTTAAGAAAAGCCAACACACTGCAGGGCAGCGAGGAGTGAGGAACACAATGTGAGGAACAGCCCTGAGAGCACAGAGGTCAGAAGAAGGAGGAGAGGCAGAGATTCTCCTGTAGCCCACAAAAAGATCGTGATGGAGCAGGTATCCACACTGCAATTCAAGACTCCCTGCCAGAGCAGGAGGATATTTCCTGAAGGAATGTGTCCTATGGAGGTACTCGTACCCCATGCTAGAGGAGGGGGRAAAAAAATGAGGAGGAAAAAACAGCAGAAAGGAAAAATTACAGGTTAACCATGGCCCCCCATTCCCATGTTCCTTGTGCTGGCTGGGGCAGGAGGAGAGGTAGAATACTCAGGTGAGTATTGGAGTCTTGGTAAAGGGACAGGTGTAGGAAATGCATTTTAGGTTTTCTGTTTCCCACTACCAAATATATTTTAATAAGCAATAAATTAAAATAATTTTTCCCCAGCTCGAGTCTATTTCAYTTGTGATTGTAAAAGATAAGTGAGGTCTTTATCCTTTATCCTCTTTATGTTATCCATCTTATATCCTCCTCCTGTCCTTTTGAGGAGTGGGACTGAGAGAGGAGCTAGATGGGTCAGATTATTTCTGATTTCTATAGTCTGGCAGCCTGCCAAGGCCAGTCCATTGCTGATATCACTTCTCACTCAGAGACCAAAGATCAATGTATTTGTGTTAGAGTATATACTGAAATATAGGAACTAAACCCCAAATTAAAAAAGTTTCAGATCCATATCTGTCATTACCCTCAGGTTAATTCTTTGTATATCTRTTGATAGGAGCAATCTTTGTATAAAAGCCTTTATTATTGAGAATCGTATCTCTACTGGGCTTAGTTTTACTTTAAACATTTTGCACAGTATAATGTAACTTATTAAAAAAAATGAATGCATCACCATCACATTTGGGAAAATAGAATTTTGATTCAGAGTTCTTTGAATTTCTTCAGGCAGAAGATTTGCGRCACAGTTGACAGACACACTGAAAAATAAGTTTCTGAAAACACATTATTTAAATYGTGGGCTATTATATTAGAGAAAATCAGCTTTGTATAAAGAAATTAAAAATTTTGCAATAAGGCATGTAACACAGCCCAGCATTTTTCAGGCTTTATGATCTAAGTTCTTACCACTGTCTTCCAATTTAAAATACCTTTTCCTTGGGGATGCAATGGGGGAAAGGAATGAACACAGGGTTTTGCTAATCTTGTAGAATATTTTGAAGATCTTCTGAAGATTTCAAGTGTTCAAGATATTCAGCCATTTCCAGCATTTCTGTTCTCTTTAGTTCTTAACTGAAAGAATAAATGTTAGAAGGTACTGTAAGGTATTCCTGTGTTCTTTCTCTTTTTTACTGTCTTAAAGACCCCATGGTTGTGTTCCARTTAGGTAAATCCAGGTTCATAGAGACTAAGGCACATTAAAGATTTGATGCTAAAACCATAAAGTCCATTTAGAAGTTTAAAAAMAAAMCAACAAAACAAACCGGAAAATGTGCATCTTAAAATCTCWCACTGTCTTTGAATCCATCCTTCATAACTATAGAACACAACACTGAGTTACATTGACTTGATAACAACTGCCTGCACTTTTTCTTTTGTAGGGAACAACTTTTACTTTACCTTAATAAATACAGGGTTAATAACTAACTTACTTGTTATGGTATCAATAGCATGTTAAATGTAAATTATATGTGTCCAGCCAAAGAGAACCTCTTGACTGATTCTTTCTTTCTTTCTTTCTTTCTTTCTTTCTTTCTT
>NW_026623565.1:770330-774983 GCF_030028575.1 Malurus melanocephalus
TCTCTCTCTCTCTCTCTTTCCCTCTCACTCTCTCTCTCTCTCTTTTTCTCTTTTTCTCTTTCTCTCCTTCAGTTTTGAGCTGGCAGAGTTTGTGAAAATTTCCAATTTTAAACTGTATCAGAAAAAGGGAAACAAAATCACTGTGTCTGTTGAGGAAAACAGTAGGGGTTTAAGGACAATTAGAAAATCTTAATGATAAATCTATATTTGCAGTACAGCAGTTAGTAATGTTTCATTACAAAGCACTATGTGTCACCATTTGGTGATAATAAGTTGTGTTTTTAAGCTTAGATAACATTATTTTCTACTGTTATTCTGATTGTATATATTCTAAAACTATGGTATTGGTAGCAGATTAAAATAAGTACATTTTTAAAAATTCTGTTCCTTATGTAGCAGTTAAAATCTGTTATAAATTTTGAAATTAATAGGGACTTGTTCTTGTAACCAGCTTGTGAAAATTAATTAGAAAGATATTTCAAATGGTTAACAGGACCTCGCTGAAATCTGGTAAGTAYCTAATTTGTATCATGTGCTGTTCAATTATTTACCCAAAGGGTACTTACTAAAGATGCAGAAAAAACTGATTTCAGGATGCAATTATCAATATGGAAAGTGCACCAATTAAGCAATAAAGAAATATGGAGAAAACCTGGTTCTCAAGAGATATAAATTTGTTTCATATTGCAAAAGTTAGCATAACTGTTGTTTCCCATAGGGTAACTGTCCAACACTGAAAGTTCTTATAGTCCCTCTACCAGAGATTTATTCAAAACTAAAGCAAAATGTTTGACTTTAAATGAATCATAGCTTCACAAGTCTTGACCTCTTCCATCTACTAATCAATTGCCAGTTTTTAATTTTAGGAATGGTGGCTTGGTAACATGACCAGAGTTCCACCCACTGTGACCTACCTTTGCAAGTTTCTTCTGAGCTGACAGAACAGTGTTCACTCCTTACTGTCTTTGTCTGTGTCTGCAGAGGTGTGTTAAGACCATCTTATCTGAGTGAAATCTGTCCAAATGTGTGTCCATGGAAGAAATTTTATCTTTTTGTCCAGAATGAAGGAAAAAAAATGATGAGCTAGCTAGAAGTTCAGGCAGTAATGCCCTGGCCATGAAAAAAAAAAAAAAAAAAATAGACTTGTAGAAGGATTGTTTCTAAGTTTCAAATTTCTTTGGTCTTGTCACTTATACTGCTTTAGGTACAGGCTAATTTGGTCTTTAGTCATTTGTTGTTTTATAATATTACTTTGCAGAGGAAGTTAATGTGACAGGTCAAAGGGAAAGATTTTATCAGTTAAAGATGTTAGAGAAAGATTATATATATAAAGTGTTACCAAATTTTTCTTAATGGCCCATGTTGGAGCTGTCACCATAGGAATAAAGGTCAATTTGGAGCTATATATAGGAATAAAATACAAATGTCCCAGACTTTTCAAAACAGAGTATCAAAACAAAATAAGTTGGCATTTCAAAAATTCAGCCTTTCTTCTGGTCCTGTCTGTGTTTAATGTGTTTAAGCTTTGGTTAGTATTTTTTTTAGCTGTCAAATTTCTTTCAGAGATTTAAAAATGATTTTTTTAACAAGTATTTTACAATTTCAGTATAGAAGTTTTTATTTGAAGATTGTTCCATTTGATGACTGTACTTTACAGTGATGCAGTTGACGGCTTGCAGGAGTTGTGATAAAAAAAWTTTTCAGTAGAGACCCTAGAAACAACAAAATGAGAACAGTCCTTTGAATAACAGYATTAAAACTATTTTAGAAGGGTTATGAGCACTACCCAACCAAAATCCATCTTAGCACTACCTTTTCCTACTTTTTTTGCTGTTACCTCAGGCTACACAATAGACAAAATCTTTTCAGTAAATTGATGAGCCTATTAAAAACCTACACTGTGTTAAGTCATCTGTTATAAAATGTATGCATATAAACCTATTTGACAGATTGAAAATGCTGTTATTAAAAAAATGGTAAGAAAACCAACTGATATTTTATTACTAAAATAAAATTGGCCAGAAGGATTCCAACAATTAAAACATTCATGTGTGAAGTATTTCCGTAAAGCAGATCAAAAGAGTGGATTCTTGATCCYTTTTAATTAGTGGTTTCTCATTGCAAGTTAACGAGGCTTTTGTTCCAGTGATTTTTAATTCATATTTCTCTTTTTGCTCTGGCAGATTTGATTAAAAAAAAAGACTTTGTAATTGGGACTTTGGATTTCTGCACTATTCAGATGCTTATGACAAGTTTGTGTAAGGAAAGGGTAGCTCATATAATGARTATGAAAATCTGCATCCACGAAGCTGTTTTCAAAGAAAAGGAAATCCTGAATGGCTCCCTGAAACAGGCTTGGAGGACTGTCCATGAAATGAATGTTCCAAGCCTGAGCATCTGGCAGGACTATGGTTGGAGTAGGCTCTTGCTTCAGGGAAAAGAACTAATGGTCAATTATAAGAATACACATTAAGATAAATCCCTTTCAGTAATTAGTGTCACTGAAAGTAATTGTCTTGTTGCGAACCATTCTTTATTTGCTCAGAGTTATGAACTCAGATTTTCCTGGCAGCTGAATTAAAATCAGTTCAGCTAAGACTGGTCACAACTAGTCCAAAGGGTAAAATGCAGGCTGCAGTAGTCCCCTGGGTCCAGCCTGTAAGKGATGACAATGGAAACACATTTTTATGTCTTTACATAGCCTGTGATCCTCCATTTTTAAAATACTGTTATTCTGCAAAGCACRTTTTACCTGAGAATGTAAAAAGCACAGAACTTACACACCATATACATTCATATCACTCCAGTATTACTGAGTCAGTTGGACTGGACATGTGCAAGGCAAAGTTTACACAGTAATGCAATGGCGAAACATAAATTTATTTGGTTTATCTCTTAGATTTTAACATCTCATTTTTTCCTTCAGTTTTGATTTCTTATCTCCCCACAAATGTGTGCTTATCAAACCAAACTGTTCTGCTCCATATCATGGAACTTCCCTTTAAATTTATGCTGATATAGGCAATGCACCAACAAAGCTATTAAAGTAAGCAGTCTGTGYTAATGGAAATCCTATTTCAGCATGTAACATCACTGAATAGTGATGCTTATGGAGAAAAGAAAAAGAAAAGCATGCTTTCTAAAACMTGCAGCTGTTTTTAGTTGCTCTTTAAAATTCTCTCCCTTGAGCCTGTGTATGTTTAAAAGTTGACTGCTGTGTATAAGGATTATTCCAGTACTTTCCTGTCTCAATATTTCAGTGGTTTAACTCTATCAATTGACATGATATGATAGATTGTTAGATTGTATTAAGTACTTAATATGTACTTCCAAATTTCCTCAGTGCGGCTGTAATGACTCCTCCCACTTAAAAACGTCAAAGGGAATTAAGTGACTGTAACAATATTGAAGTAAACGCTATGATATAAGTTCCTGTTAGTAAAAACACAAAAAGAGAAAGGGAAACCTCAAAAGTTTTGGAACTAAAACTGAAGTGTTATAATACTTGTTGTAGGTGGATTTTTTTTGGCTACTACAGTAGAAACTGCACAACGGACAATAGACAGAAAATGTTCATCCTTCAGTCATCGTACCCTCAATTTTGCAGATTAAGTGGATATATTCATTTATGTATTTTAAATTTGTTTTCTGTTTTTTTTCAAGGAAAGATGTCTTTTACAAGCAAACATGGCTTCACTGAAGTCCAATTCATCTCATCCCAGTAACGTTTAAGTAAATCCCCAGTGGTAGTAACTATGCCCWGGTTAGCATAGACAATGTGAAGGAGTATCTGTTACAGTTTTATAAAATACATATAATTTAATTCTGTATTTACATATGGAAATCTTGCTACACTAATTAGTGTAGTCATATCACAAACAGTGTGTTTATGTGGGGATGATTTAAAGTCATCCTATTGAATCATGTTTCTAGAAAATAACACTAGTTTTGGACTATTTTGGAGATGATGCAGTATTAATATATTTTAAATTCCAAAACTCTTGGGATGGCTGAATATTGCTAGTTCCAAATAAAATTATAGTGAAGGGTTATATTTTGGAGAACTTTATAATCTGTATAGCACTATAATCTGTATAAAAGAAAATTTTCAATCTATCAGAAATCCACATTCTTCCCCCATTTTCATCTGAAATATGGATATTTGCACCAGCTGAGAATCTGAAACATTTACTGTTAGAAAAGTAAGGGTTAGAAAATTAGAACATTAGAAAATATGTGATTATTTCTTTGCTAAGAACTTGGGATTTATCTCTTCCCAGTTCCTTTGTAGTTCACTTCAAGTTTCTTCTTCTCAACACTGCAATGTTGGACGGTTACATTTTGTGCATTTTGTGTTTCATACACGTATTTTTGTGTCTAAAATATATCCATAAGCAGCACTAGTAATTTTGTTCAGGGGTACTTTGTTACTTGAGCTGTAAAGTCAGTACTGAAACAATATTTTTTWGTCAAAACTGCTGCAGATTTGTATATACATATGTTGTGGTTTAAAACTACATGGAAATTAAGCTTAAAGCAGTTGCTCCCCTTCTCCACATCCAGTCCAAWAAGAAAGGGACAAAAAGCAGAAAATATGGGTTGAGATAACAATTTACTGGAAAAAACAGCACGAAAGAAAACAAACAGTGGCAG
>NW_026623565.1:775078-840000 GCF_030028575.1 Malurus melanocephalus
TGGCCAGCGACACACGGCTTCCTAATCAAAGGACAAAATGGTGGGGGCTACCAGAGCCAACATTTTTGCCCGGAGCCCAAGACAATGAAAAAATTGATGGATGAGCCCTCCTAGCTGAACCATCCACMCTACTCCACTGCTCTCTTTGCTGCTTGCTCCTCTGGAAAAAGGAAACAAAATGAGGAGCAGTTGAGGTCACTTTGTTCRTTCAGCCTGGAGAAGAGAAGGCTGAGGTCAGCCTTCGTTGCAGTTGGCAGCTTTCTCAAGAGGTCAGTGGAGGGGCAGGTGCTGATCTCCTCTTTCTGGTGACCAGTGACAGGACATGAGAAAACATTTGTTGTTGCATCAAGGGATGTTCAGGTTGGCCATTAGGAAAAAGGTCTTCATTGAAAGGATGGTCAGTCCTTGGAATGAGATCCCCAGAGCAGTGGCATGGCACCAATCTGAGTTCAAGGAATACCACAATGAAACTCTCAGTCATTTGGATTAGTTTTAGGTACTCCTGTGAGGAACAGAGATTGAAACACAATGATCCTTGTTGATTCCTTCCTACTTGAGATATTCTGGGATTTTATATGCTAAGTATTTCTAAAAAATGTAGTAGTGAGGCTTCCTCTCCCTTCCCTTTGGTTTAAGATACTATAGTTTTAGATGTCTCTGACATTATTGAACATTCAGATAGATGAATGGTGTACTAGGAGAGCAGGGCAGTTATGCATACTGTAACCCTACATATTACTGGAATCCAAGGCAGCAGTTCCATCTTGTCTAACTCAGTCATTATGAGTTTAAAGGAAATTCATCAGGTACTCAAGGACTGGACAGCATTTAAAAGAAAATAGAAGAAATTCGTGAAAAACAAATTGTATTATTTTTTCAAGTTAAATCAAGTCCTTAAGAGAAAAGTTCAGTGGAGTAATCATATCTGAACTGCTTAGAACTTTCACGATCACTAAATTCATGCAGTTTTGTCTCTAAAAGAAAAATACATGTATGGTTTAGGTGGGTGTACTTTKGCCATGTTGATAAAAACTTTCATTCTTTGAAAATGTGATACTCTGCATAAAAATGAATCACAGTAGGAAAGTCCCAGGATTTTCATTATTCTTTGTTTTTTTGTTGTCTTCTGCTTACAAGAATTCTGAAAGAAAGTTTTAAAGCCATTCCTACCATCAAACTGAATTGCAATCCTTTTTGTTCAAGTGGGTAGAATTGTTTCTCCCCTTATGTATTAAGGCCAAAGTAAAAAAAAAAAAAAATGAAAAATACTTCTTTCAATCCTTTAGATTGCATATAGACAGAAAAATGAGAGTCGTTACTCCCTTACTCAGAGTTAYATATGCTTGCAAGTCCATTGTTTCCAATAGTTATCAAATCCATGGATTCAGTGATAGGTTCCTAATTTGGCACACTATGAGGGAGGACTCAGCCAGTGCCATGACCACATTAGAACTTTACTCATGTAAGTCATAGGTTTTTTATAACCTTTCTTTCWAATGGATAATTCATCAGACTTTTTCTGACCTTGTATCTTTGCCACTTCTTCAAAATCCATTACCCATAAAATAGCATTTCCTATAGACYTCTGTCATAAATAACTAAATCCAGGCACTTGAGGGTACTTTAAAAAACATTCTGAAAGAGAACAAAGTACCTTTCCTTTAGCTGAATCATTATTTCTAATTTCTATAGTGGTCACATTCAGGAGCATCCACCAGGAATCAGGAAACCGTACATACAAATAACACAATGATAACACCCTGACTAAAAACTCAGCTCTAGATTGGATGTTGTTACCATGATGCACATAATTTCCAGAAACACATGAATATGTCAGTCACTGATTGAGATGACAGTTCTGTAGACAGATGGGGAAGGAAGMGTTCAAGGCTTGGTTTTGTTTCTTTTGTATATTTTATTGAGGAACAAAAGATCACATGTAAACACAAACTCATTAGCAGTGCACAACAGAAGAAGATTAATTAGAGTTGGTTTTACAATAAAATTAAAAAAAAACCAAAAAACAACATTCCTCATTTCCTAGATCCTTGTGAAAATGTCTAAGCCTAACAGATGCAAGAGGTTTTCTATTTCCTGCAAAAACAGGAAATTTCCTATGGAAGTCCCCAGTGACTCAAGCCAGATTTTTGTATTTTTTTCTTTGCATGAGTTCATGTCATGAATAAATACCAATTCACTCACCAGGTTAATTAGAAAAAAATGGTGGTTGAGACAGAACAGAATATACAGAAATGTGATTACTTTGTATTTCACTTTAATTTTTTTTCTTTCTTCCTGTCTAATTTCACTTCCAGCAATAGTGGTTTTCCTGTTCTGGTAAGAGGATCTCAAGTGACACTTTCATGTTAGATGGAACAGAGCTATTGAATTTCCTGAGTACAGTAAGATCAACAAGAAAGAAATTGTATTCCTCATCTGCCTACCTGAAACMTAGCATTTTATTTATATTATTCTTTGAAATTGAACAGGTTACTTAAAAATAGATCGAGTTTGCAGCTTTCAGCAAATATGAAAATAAAAAGAAAAATTTACTATTACTGAATTTTAAGCAGACACACATATATCGTATATAATGCACATATATTTAAATGAGTGTAAAAATATTTACAGAGTAAGTGATGCCTCCCAGATGCACTGCTGGTAAATCATAAGAATGATTAGAAACAAATATACCCAAATTCACATTCAAAATTTATGTAAGAAATTTTAGAAGAAAGATGTAGGGAACAAACCATTGCTGCATTGTTTATCAGAAACAAATTAACATTAATTTTTTTCWGTTACCAGAGATTTGTAACTGCTACTCCTGCTGATACAGTTATAAKTTGCTACTACAGAAAACCTAGATCTATTCTGTGCAGTATGAACAGCTTTATTCCACAGACTGAAACTTAATATATTCTTTCCATGTGAATACATCTACTGGCAGAATGACCTCCSTATCCTCAAACTTGACTGGGCAACATGATTTCTTTCTACCTTTTCTCCTTGTAAACAGGAATATGAATATAAGCTGTGAACAATATTTCTGAATTACTGATTTCATCTGTGCTTTGGCTCTCAAATCCAATTGGCATGACAGTTAAAATTAGCAGGACAAGGGCAACTGTCAAGGATGAGGCTGTAAGCAGAGGGGCTTCTGTGGCTTTGTTTGCCTGTCATTTCAGCTKCTATGTCAGCTTAAATACCATCAGTTAAAAAACACAGAGCATAGCTTAAGGAGTAATGGGGTGGGGGGCACATCTGAGCAATGATCAAACAAGAATAAAATCCAGAGAGACCACACTCTCGGGACACAGTGGCACAAGAGTCTTTCACAAAATGTCAGTGCAGGCTGATTAAACAAATGCTGCTGCCAAGGCAAAGCTGATCAACCTAGAATTTATAGCAAAAGTTCACATGCACTTGCATTATCAAACTGAAATTCTGTTGTAAGTGAAGTATATTACAGTGTTGTGATAAAATGGAATGTTGCACAAAGCTTAAATATTTTCAGTACCTTGTATACCAGTGCTTCACATCATGCTTGATTTGCATTCTGTTGAMATGGTTTAAAAGCCTTTCAAAATGGCTCTTTGCCCAGACACAGCTTGAAAGTYGAAACTCTCTTACAAAAGCAGGTGAAATTCATTTTGTCACACCTACGGTTCCATTCATAAATCTTTGTTCAGTGCAGTTCAATTTTTTTCCATTAATTGTCTTTGCCTGGAAAGTTATACGGTACTCGCTTACCAAAGTTTTTTTCAGCAACTCAAACTCACTTTTTTTCTTTCTCTCTAATCTATTTTGATATGTATACATTCATAAAACTAATCTTTTTTCCAGAGATGAGTTATTCTTATCCTGTAAATATAAGAGATACAACACACTACAAAATCATTGTAAAAGAAACTGGAGGATACATAGGATTTTTTTAAAAAATTGCACTGTTTAGAAAAAAATATTATTATAATTTATTTCCTGTTATTAAATTTTAAAATCACTAAGATGTGGAAAGGGGTGAGAAAAGATGCATAGTTTGACTACATGTATTTTTTAAATCAGAAAACTGTCAATTTAGCTTTAAGAATAGTCTAACCTTTTTCAGATATAGATAAGCTTCATGGGTACTGTCACACATTATAGATCCTAAGTTCACACTCCCTAATCAAGTGATTATCCTGCAAGTCATTGATTAAAGACTGCAGAAATTGAAGTCCCTTGATCTCAACTATGACAAGACAACAAAGGTCCACTTTGTCCGAGGGAAAAGGAGAGACAAGGAGTGTAATCAGGCACTGAGGGGGTAGGAAATAGCTGCTCAAATAGGTGCAGCAGTCAAGACTGAAGTGAAGTAAAGCAAGTTGTGTGCCAAAGAGGRGAAACAATGGTAAATGACTAAGGGGTTAAATGAGATAAAGCCCAAGCTGAAGGGTATAAATTGTATTAGTTTTGAGTTATGCAGCAAAGCAACCACACAGGRAAGGCATAGAAGGACAGAGGCTATAAGTAACCAGCAAAAAAACAGAACATCCCACTAAAAATAATCACAAATGGTTGCAGGYGACAATCAAAAGAGAAACATAACAAAATAGAGAAAAAACTCTTAGATCATCTTCCTCTTCTGTGCAAATAACATAATGACAGTGCAAGGGACTAATCCTTCTTGTCTGAGCCAATGACTCTTAGCAGAGCCTGAATAGGATGTGTAAAGACAGATCCTGCAGCCATTCTTTTGGGGGGAAATGAGGGAGGTGGGAGTGGGGTTGGATCTCCTATARCCTTTTCTCCTCCTAAATAGCCAGAAAAAGTTATCAGAATGAAACTCTTCAGCTGTATCCAAGTCCAAGAAGGGTTTAAAAATCTGATCGCATGGACATGGATCGCATAACCAAAGAGGGATCTGACTCCACCACAGCTGCAGAAGGAGAGCTGAGATAACAATTGATTTAGTGAAGTGCCCATTTAACTCATCTGCATGCCCAGTGCAGCCCTTCTCTGCCACAGGATCGTGGCTGGCAGTGCTGTCCTCTGCTGCCTGGTACCACTTCCCTGGATATATTACATACCTTCTACATACCTAGCTCTGAATTACTTGCTAAGCCTATTCTGGGGGCCTTGGACTAGACAGCTCAGACTTTCAGTTCCTGGAATTCAGATTGTGGCTATAAACCCTGTCAGGCTGGAGACATTTCAATGTAAATTACTGCATTCAAGAGGAATGCATTAGCCACGGAATGATTATATGAAACAAAATTGCAACAATGCCACAGCTGTGGTTTTGAACAAAAGCTCAAGTAATTGTGGTTGTTTTGTCCAGACCTTAATGAAATTAGCAGGTTACAGAAGTACTTTTCACATGCCTTGGCTCAAAAGCATTGTATTTGTCTTTTAAGGTAGGAAAGAAAGAAAGAAAGAAAAACAGAGGTACATATTTTCAGATCCTTCAAAAAGCACTGGTGSAAACAGTGCCTTTATGAGACCTCCTCAGCTGTTGAGTCTTGTAGGAAGTCTACCTCTTTTAAAGATAAGATTATAGCAATTAATTAATTGGTGTTCATTGTATTAAGAGATATTTGTAATCTCTTTACTTCATTCTTACATTTCAAAAGAAAAAGTAAAACTGTCTAGTGTCCCTCCTGAATAGTTGCAGTATCCCTTTCCCATGTGGTAGGTCAACAGGACTGCATTGCCTTGTTTTGCGTGTCAGGGTCCCATTAACCTAATGTAATAGTTGGCACAGATTTCTGAGCAAGTTTTGTCTATGAAGTCAGGAGGAGAATCTGAGTGGAATATAATACTCTGCTAAAACAATAATACTCTCATAATCTAACCCTCATTAACTTGTCAAGCCTAGTGACAGTCTTTATTAGCATTCAGTCTTTTTATGTTTTATTTTAAATGATTTCTTTGTAGCTATTTGAAAAACCTAAAATAAGATTGTTACTGTATCTGCATTAAATAGGGAGCCATTCTGTTCAGTTTCTTTGTTTTTTTTTGAAACTGGAAAACACTTATGTTTATTTGTAAGGTAACTTGCCACAGATCTTTTTAAGAAATGAATGGAAGTACATAGATTTTTTTTTGTTTTTATTTTCTGTCTTGAGCAAATGCTAAAATGGTGTTACAAGAATATTGTTAGAGATTTTATTCATTGTCTCATGTTTTTTTTTTGTCACTGAAAGGGGTACTGGGAATTGAGGGAAAGGATTAGATTTCCATGGCATGGCTTGTGCCACCTGGCATTGTCAGTAAGCAAAACATATTAGAGAGAAGAAAAATATGAATGCATTGGGAGGGCTTTTGTTTTCCTGTGTTTGTCGTCCTCCTCCATTTGCTTCCCTGGGCTTCCTGGCCTGGTGTGGTTCATGCTAAGGCAGCCCTGGAGCGGGGTTGGATAGGACACAATGCTGTTCTCCCAGCTCAGTGAGCGCTTGTAGCTCACCACGACTTCAGTGGAGGTTGGGAAGATCAACATCTGACAAGAGCAAGCTCTGAATGCCTCATAGCACTCCCCTTTGACACGTTCACTGAGAGCTGAAATCCACAGAATAATGAGAATTTAATTCACCACTGACTCACCCACACAGCAGGGTTCTCTATGCTCATACCTTTAAAATCTAGAATRAAGACTTTCGTCAGTAATTCTAAAAAGAAAACAAACAAACAAACAAACAAAAAAAGGTTGCAATTCACTTTGAAAGAAATTAGAAACATCAAACATCCTACACCTAGCCWAGCTGCTGTTTCAGTTTTGAAAATGGTGTGAAAATATGGCAATTTTGTTCCTTCAACTTGATTCTTTTGTACATTTAGTTACTTACCTCAAAAAATAAATACCTCTTCAAACTGATATTGCATTAGCTTCTTTTTCATTAGGTCTCAGTAACCACTTTCTACCCATTTGTTTCCCCCAAAACATAGCAATGAAAAAGTAATATACAATTCCTAATGATTTTCTGAAATACTGCACAGGTGCAAGCTGCAGCTGTTATGAGTAAACTAGATTTCGCTAAACTAATTCAAATCCCATTGGGGAAATAGAAGAACCACTGCATTCCCATAAAAAGAAAAATGTTTTCATTGTAGGATAATGAAGTTTCCATGTATGTTTTACCTAGTCAAAAGGTGCTTTACAAAGAAAATTAAAGTTATCTTATAAAAACTGATGAAATACATAATCTCTTTGATTCTCACTTTGTTAAAAGTAAAATGGTATTAGTGATCCTCTTTAAAAAGCCTCACTAGGATTTTCAAATTTGAATGAAATGGTTAAGATTATGTTGCAGATATTAAAATAGATCTGAAATTAAAACAATAAAGCACTGCTGAGACATATTTAAAATATACAACTCWTCATATGAATAGGTATATTACAGTGAAAATTACATTTCATTGCACATTTCTAAATGTGTATTTACATCTGTTTTCAATAAGGAAGCTGTCTGAAAGATTGGAGTGTAATTTTTGTTTTAAAATCCAAATTGTGTACCATGACTAAGACTTCATGGAGGAAACATGCTCACTTTCACCTACAGATCAACGGGCTAGTGGTGGAACGGAGTTTAGGGTGCAGATTTCTCACCTTTCCCYCTCAGCTCCTTCTCAGGCTCAAGGTAATGCTGACCCATGTCAGGTGTGGAGAATTCAGCTGAGCTGTGGATACGTGTAACCGAGAGAGGATGTTGTTCTCGATACTGATTGGCACAATGAGATTAACTCAGAGTCTCAAATTCATTTGCAGAGAAGCGAGAAGGGCTGAATAAGCTTCTGTGCCAACACATAAARCACAAATCTTGGAATAACGTATTTTACACGAGAAAATATATTTTGAGGCAAAACTTTCCTTCTCAATCTAAAATGTTAAGCTTCTCTGAAAATCTGGAATTCCTGAAGCACAGCTTAGCTCTGGGCCCACTGTGAAAATCACTATCAGTGCTTGGGCACTGGTAACAGGATRCTCCCCCCATAACATCTGCAGGGCTGCCTTGATTGACATCAGCCAAGGAACTGGGGCTGCATTATCAATGTAGTTGGGCAAACTGTGAGGCTGATGGCAGGTTCCTGGTTTGTAGGCTGGTGTGGTGCTGTGCCTGAGCCTTTCCTTGGACATCCATGTTACGGGAGAGAGCAGCTCRGAAAGAACAGCTCGGAAACCATTTCGCTGTTAGCCTGAGGGAGAGCCCATTCAAARCAGAGAAAATTGCTCTAATAATTTTATTAGCTTACAGGTTATTAAAGGCTTATTTACACATTCCATAGGGAACTCTTCARCTTCCTATTTTGTATGTATTAGTCACTTAAAAAGTAAGAATCATTGTAGACTTTGGATTTGCACTATGAAGAAGGCCTAAATTAATATTTTAGTTTCCTAATGATGTTAGCAGGWATGAATAATTCCCCCTTTTTATTTTTTTTTAAGCTATTATCCAGGATCAAAAGTGAATTGCTTATCTGAATTAGTCTTAGTACTGTTTTACACTTATACTTATTTTTAAACTAATTGACTTCTTTTTAAACTAATTGAATTAATTCAAAACCAGAGTTTCCTCTGTTAGGAAAGCCTGATTTTTTCAAAAACATGCATAAATTACTATCAAACATTTTAAAGGTGGGGTGTAGACTACCAAGTAATGTATAGCATTTACCTATTTTGTTGTGATATTTCCTTTGCCAAATCTGATTAGAATCTGTTTAGACATCATAAAAATAGTATTTTAAGTCACCCTAAAATGGATACTAGCAAAAAAAAAGGAAATTTTTTTCCTACTTATTCAATGCCTGCAATATTCTGTAACTTTACTTTTGGACATTCCTCGTTTTTTGTAGGAAATGGGTTTGAAATGGAGTTTAGACTGTTGGAATTCTTGCCTCCCCRAATCAGGCTGGAAAAGTTTCTTTCCATTCTGATGGAATAAACCCACTCCACTTTGCTTAATAAGCAGCACTGTCAGTTATTTTTCTCATTCTGGACAATCATAAAAAACTCCATTTGTCTTAGGAAGAGGAGTCTAATCAACACTGAAAAGCTCTGGAAAGAACTGGTGTTCTGATTGCAGCTCAGGCATTCAATTTTCATGTTAAACACCTGCACCCTCTTGAATGTTCAGGTACATTTTGTTGCATATTTCCAGATTCACTCCCGTCTACATTTTGTCATGTTTCTAGCCAAGAGAAGACAAATTGGTGTATTTCTGAGGCTGCATCTGTCTGAAAGGCATGTCCTARCCAGTAAGAGATTTTGGAAGGAGTTATTAACAAATGCCTGTGTGTGAAAGGCAAATTGTTAGCAGTAATAATTCCTTTATGAGAAATTATTATATTACATATGTTTCAACATGTAAGCAGTGAATAGAACTAGATGGGTCCCATTAGCCTAAGTGTATTTATTTACTTTCTGTAAACTAAATTTCCTCACAAATATCTTCCATAATGAGATTGTAATTTGCAAATTAGAAATCTTGCAGAAGTGCTTCAGCAGATCTTTAAAATTATGCCCACATGTGCTTTTATGAACAGCATCRTTTCTGTGTACTTTAAGGATCAGGAAAACAGATTAAGGATATTAAAACAAAATACAGACCCCCTGCAACAAATCGTTTCAAGCTTTGAACAGTTTGGAGAGCATGTAATCACTATAGCCACTCCATATTTACTTTTATAATTGTGCCACATAGCACATGTTGTTTTTCATCCCATGTAGTAGAACTCAGAAGTTTACAGTCTAGTGTGGAGTAGCAACATCAGAATGCTAGAGATGGACCAGTTCCAGCACTTAYTGAATCACTAGCCTTGGGCAGAAAAAGTTTAAGATATCCATACAGAAAAGAATTTATTCAAATAATATATGAGGTTTGACTTAGACTAGGGAATTATAATTGTCAAGACTGACAGGTGATACTGCCTTCCTTCACATCTCTGTGACTTTCCTTTATACATCATGTCAATCATTTCCCTTCTAAATTTATTTAAATAATGTGTTTTTCYTTTTTAGAGATGTTAACCCATTAGTATCTACTGCCCTACTAGTGTCTAATCAGACCAGAAAACAAAGTCTCAGTATGAATTATGACAGCAGACAGAACACAAAAGGCCATGTGAATAAAACTAAGAATGCTTAACAGAGTTTATTTAATGAAGAATATGATTTTGAAAGTGACAGAGGGGTCAATTTGGCTGCTGGTCTAATATTGGTGTGGTACTGAAATTAAAGCATAATTAAAAAGATAAACACTATACATAAAAATGTTAAAATGAGAATCATTTTCCAACCAACAAAACAAGATATTTTCAAGTGTAAAATATTAACAGTGAAATATTATCTGTTAAAATCTCTATAGAATAATATATATGAATTTCATTAGAGCAACAGAAGTCCTAGGAAAGAGAGGTCATTCACTATATGGAGAAGATTAAGATGTTTCAAGAAATAAGAAAGCCAAAGAGTTTAGGAACACTCCTACACTTGGAAATAATTAATATATCTATTGTTCAGGTGGATAGTTATTGTCTATTTATAACTCAAAAAAGATRTTAAGTAACATCTGGAGGTGATAAACATTTGAAATCATCACGCTGGGAGAGCTGCACACAAAACAGCTATTTGATGACATCTCTGGCTTGATAGTTTGATTTGTAATAAATCTCAGGGATAGCAGAAAAAAATCCAGAAGATCAAAGGACTGTTTATATTGTGCCAATACTCAGAAATTACAAATATGAGGAGTATATTTATAAGCTTACAGCATGTATCTTTAATTATGGAAAGGTGGATACACTTTCACTGTCAAGGATGTAAAGGAGAACAATTCGTGCTAACTAACATAAATTCATGGGAAATTTATATCCCTCAACAAACAATTTTTTTGTTAGATTAATTGGAGAGTATAACAGTGATCATCACAATTATGGTAGGGTGTAGAAATTATAGACATGCAAACGGAATCCCTTTTAAGGATAAATAGAMAATAGATACCAAACAGATAATATAGGCTCTACCCAGACCTTTTGATGATCCAGATGTTTGTATGTTCATGGAATAAACCTCTCTTCACAGCATCATACCAGTGAAAACCAGTGGAAAGGAATGAACAGGGGAACAAAGAAAAATGCTCACTGATAAACTGGGTGGTGTAAACACACCCTCCCTTGTTGCCTGAAATAGAAGTTCTCCAAATAGTGTTGAAATTATAATACAAAAGCAAATCTTTAATTGAAAGCCTTCAAGGTGCACAATATGGTGATGTGCACACAAKATACAGTATTTCTACAATTTTAAAATGTTACTTGATTAATATAGCTATGAAATATTGTCCAAGAGYAGTTGGTTAGGTAATTTTCCACTGAGTTCTGCCCCACTGAAGCCTTCCCTCTCCTATCTTTTAGCCCACTGCTTTATTTTGTCTATGATATATGGTGCAAAACAAGTGTCCTTGTCAGAATAAAGGCAAGTCTAAACAGAATTTCAAGAATAAATTATTAAGAAATTGTTAAACTATGGGACAGTGCAGGAAAAGTACTAGAAGTTATAACTATGTATTTACAGTCCACAAAGTTACAAATACATGAAAAATATATAAAAGGCTAAAAATCTTTTAGACATCATCCCCACAGACTTTCTCTTTGTTGGTGAGAATCYTAATGGAAGAATGCTGAAAGATGTTTTTGCATAAACATAATTGTGGTAAGAAGAACTTTCCAGTAATCCTTGCCCCCAGGGAAAACAGTATTAATAGTAATATAACMTTTATAATTTTTAAAAACAATATATATAGCACTTTAAAAAATATTTTCTCTCTAGCCTTACCAGGAAGGTATGTGGAATCCTTTCCCTAACTTCTGTGGAAAGTCTCCAAGTCTCCATGTCATGCAATAAAGATGAAAATTTGCTCAYTCTGCTTCCTGCCTCTCATTACACATTATTCTACAGTGATCCCAGAAATATTATGGGTCCTATAATTTGTAAACTATGCATGAGGGTGAGTTTCACCCATAAAGGAACACGGAAGGCTTGAAAAACTGTTTCACCTCATGATTTGCCTCTGYCTTTCATTGATTTCAGCTACCTGTCAAACTGAGCTCTTATCATTGACATTACTAAACTCTGCTGTGTTCAAAGTTGTAAATTATAATAAAACTTTTCTATTGATCATTTCAGTGCCATGTGCATGACAATTATTCTAACTGCACAACAAATGTCAGAGCAAATTGTTCAGGGACATTTTTTTGTATATTTAAGTGTGGTTGAGGAAACACTGAAAGAATTTAAGGATATTGCTTAGATGTTAAGACGTTTTCTAACCTCACTCTGAATTTTCAGGGATACATTCTTTTCTTTTTTCTTTTTTTCTTTATTTTTATTTTCTCACAATAAAGCTGAAAAGCTGTCTGGGATTATAAACCTTTTTCTTTCCACTTTAGTGGGACCCAAGCTAGTTTAAGAAATTTTTGTTTAGCAATTTTGYGTTTTTGAAGCTGGATGTCACTTCTGGAATATCAGAACTAACAAGTTTGATAAGTGACTGGAATCCTTTGAACATTATTGCAAAGTAATAATTATGTGTTGGAAAAAGCCTTTACTCAGAAATCTCTCACAAATGGCAAGACGAAAAAAAGCTAGATGGTAAATGGTCAGTTGTAACACAATAGATTGATAGTACAGAGTTTCAAATTTCCATGAAAAATCCAGTGTTAATGTATTTGCAAATATTCAGTGAATATTAACAATGTAGCTTTAAAGTTCAGAAAGTATTTAATGAATGATCAAATCCAGAGAAAGGCACAAGAAAACATTAGAGGATTATGTGACTAGTAATGTGGTAGTATAATGTCAAACAGAACTAAAAAATCACTAATGACTCCACAGTAGAGTGGATTATTTGAATTTCCGATGCACATTACAGGTGCAATGCATCAATTCAGGAAAGATTCCTGGATCTTTCCAATCTTCCTGACACTGACACACAACCTCAGAAGCTCTCAGACTTGGGATGTCTTAATGAAAAAGAGAAGATTCAATTTGTTAAGGAATGTGGCAGTGTGGTGGATAACGTGACATCTGCAAACTGGTGTTAGACCCTATTTTGGTGTCCAACATGCGTGATTAGAGACATTGTAGGTATGAACCAGCCTAGCAGTTCCCAGATTTCTGTAGAGCATTTTTTTAGAGGAAAAAAAATCTCAAGGAATAGATAGGGTCCTCTTGGATCCTTTTATTTGCAGAAGTATAAAAATATACTCTTTTTTATTTAGCAGTTTGCAAAAGCTAAAATTTTATGTAAAAAAAAAAAATTGTTCTTGGCATTAAAACCAAGACWGCAACAATTTGGCTTTGTTTTTAGGTCAATTCATTTAATTAGATTTGGAAAGTGGMGTTAGTCCTAGAAGTAACAAGTGACAGAAATCTACTTGCTCTTTAAAATACAAGCAAAAAAGTATTTCAAACTTGGGGAGCCWATTGGAAGAACAATGAAGATGTACTTATGGCTGCTTGAGATTAATGCCTTTTACTTCAAGAAAACAACAACAATTTTTTGCTGGAGCCAGTTTTATTTTCAATTGTCTTCCAAACTGGACATTAGTCAAACATCTTCCCTGCCCTGGAAAGTTGATAATGGCACTTAATGCTACGGTTATATAGATATAAATATATACATACATACACACATTTATAGTATATAAAAAATGCAGAGCTCTACTTTCCTGCCTGCTTGTGATGCAGACCATGTACAATGCCAGGTGCTGAAGCACTCAGTTGCCAAACCCCTTGGATCTCGTTATGACTTTTTTCATATGAGCACACTCAGGAATTAACAACATAATTGAGATCGGTCAATCTTYTAAAAATTTTGTCCTTGAAATGTGCGCCATAATTCCCTTAGAACTTGTCAAACTGGACAAATGTCTTCAGTTTTCCTCACAAATTAGATTTKTGTATTCAAATCCAAGGAAACATTATAATAAAAATACAGTCTGCTCCATTTAATAGAAAGTACATTTATAAATGCATTTGTTTTAAATCAAATGATGATACTGTTAGTTTTGGTACAGGAGAAAAAGAACTGGCAGAGCCATCTGATTCATCTWTTTTTGATCTGATAGGAGAGGGTTCTGACTTCATTCTATCAACATACTTGCAAACAGGCTAATTACTAACACTGAAACTCTTGCAACAATAGAAAATCCTGGTTACATTTTGATCACATGAAAAGTTTAAAAATAATCTGTTTAACTACAGTTAAGGATCACCAGTATTTCTTCTCCAAAGCTCAAGAAAGGTCTGGGTAAAAATGGAGACTCAGTCACCTCCTTGGTCTTCTCTGGAGTTGCAATATCGTGGTGCTACTGCCACAGTATGTTGCCATAAAGAAATCTTAATTTATATTTTCATTTATTGTGAAGAACATAATCGAATGACACAACAGGATATGTCTACATTGGGATTAGGAGTTTCTTTAAAAKAATCCACTCACTGTCATCATTCATTCTGCTTTTCTTCAGGGCAGGAAACAGTAATATTCTTCTATGAGCTTGATATAAACTTGATTCCTTACAAGAAGAAACATGTAGTTTCTCCCTGTCTTCCACTAAACTAGAATTTTGGCCTAAATCTAAAGTTCAGAGATCCTTGTGCTGTAGTGGGTTTAATTTTGTAAATGTAGAATGTTAACATGAATTTTTTTAGAATGTGAAATATCCTGGAGTTTGCTTTTAAATTTCTTTATTTTAACATGTGAAAGATCCAATTTTCAATGAAGAAAGAAGCATGACAACAATTCTTGCTTAAAGTCAGATATTTTAATCATGTACTACTCTGCTTATCAGAAATTAAATTTTACATTTGGATTAAAGTTGAAGAGAAAAATTCAAGTAGAGATGTAGTGAATCCTATGGAAGGTTAAAACCTTGATTCCAGACACCAGTGAATGTATAATACTGGGTGTAAGAAATGGGCAAATGTAGAAACAGAAACAAAGAGAAGTCTCTAGCAATTATTTTCCATAAAAACGACACCATTCTGTTAAAAAAAAAACAAANAAAAAAAAAAACTGAAAAAGCAAAAAAGTTCAAGTCCATGTAGTTTTGCATATAACATTAACTATATAACCAAGGGACTGGAAGCAAAAATGGTTGTTGAGAACTGAAATATCATTCCACTTACCAGCTGAGACTCAGCTAGCAGCTCCTTCAAATAGTCTGAGACAACAGAAGCAAAGTATTTCAGAGGATGTTGAACTTMAACATATTCCCTGTATCCAAAATTAAACATATCTTACTGTAGGTAAACAGATTAATAAATGTCCAAAACCACAGAGGTCTGTCAGAAAACTGCAGCTTTTTGAGGAATTCTATGGGGCTTTAGGGGAGGTTTCCTGATTTACTTAGTTACTGAAAATAGAAAATGAATGATCTAGAAAGTTCAAAATGGCCAAGACTTGCTCTAATTTTCTCCCATTTAAATCATTAAGTTATTTGTTCTGTTTATTTTTCATGGAACTTCAGGGAGAAAAGATAGGATTGTCACAACTTTCTATTTTAGAGTCTTTTAGAAATGCACCAGTGTGTGGAGGGACTAAGATAAGACATCTCCACAAGTTAAATCCTGTTCATTCAGTCTGTTAACGTTTAATTAGAATTTAATTGATTCATGGGCTTTGTGTTGATCATTTGCAGGCATTTACTGCCATAATTTCAGTGTGCTTTTAGATGTCAAGATTGCTTAGCAAACAATGTAAGTGCAACAAAATGGCAGCCATTAAATTAATTTTTCCAGATAAATAATTTAATCAGACCCAGTATATTTCAACAGAGAAATTCAATCTACTATTTTCCCTGTACTACAGAAATACTCCTCTGTTTTAATCACTGCTTGGTTTTTTTTAACTTTTAAAAGAGTGAAATTCTCCTTCATTATCTACATTTTTTTTTCTGGGCACATCCCAAAAGCTCAAGATTTATGATTTTTACCAAGAATGATGAAAACATTCAGTRGAAATGTACATTTGTTACTTTCTCCCTACCCTTTTATCAGGCAGAAATCAGCAGCATTTCTGTATGTTCTGGTGTAGTTCTTAGAAGGGTAACTTGAAGAAAAGCAGAGAGAAGGTTGTTATTGTGTGTTTACAGCATAACTAATTATTYGCTTTCCTGACTCTAGGTAAAAGGAATATAATATGTGACATAGTAGATTCTGCTCTTGCCACTGGAAATATAAATTACCTCTCCTGACTCTAGGAGATTTGTGTGTAGAATTGAACTGGTGTAACTGAGATCAGAGCCTGTTCCCAAGATCTTGAATAATTCCTATAAGGCAAATGCCTTCAGCTGTCAATCTTCCAAACTGACCTGTCAGTGTCACACAATAATTAAACAGCAGCTGGCATTAGTGCAAATTTATAATTGCCATAATCCTTATTGCTGACATGTCAATATTTAACTTGCATTAACCTTTCCTTTGAGGCTTACAAATAGTGCATCTCTGGCTTGCTCAGTCTAATTTTTCATGTCATTGCCTTGCAAGGTACAAAGATTTATAATGTCATTTTGTGATGGATACAGACCACTCCTTTACTTAGCCTTCTAAGATGCACTAACTCGAGAACACAGGTTCATTTGTTTCTTTTTCTACCCGGCCTGATAACTACTTTTTAACCACTTTAGCAATTAATAACCTGAAGGCCAGATCTCCAATACTGAGTGTAAGAATGCCACTCTTGTGAGTATCTCTTACTACCTTTAATATATATTGTAGTTTCTAGATTCGTTTCTGTTTGAAATGTAKTGAAAAGAAATTCATAGCATTAAAATTTCAGGGAGAGGTGCTGAAAACTTTGGAATATTTATGAAAAGTAAAAATTAAGTCATTATTTTAGTAGTCCATCTTGAGAAAACCAATTTGAAAATCCTGGCCCGAGCGTTTTTTTTTTTTTTTTTGTTTCATGGACATGAAACTGGTTTCATGGACTAATTGGTGAACCAAAAAGATCAAAAGAACTTGTATACTCTCCCACTCTGAATTGTTCCCTATTTTATGATTTGTTTCAAATTAATAAATTGCACGTAACCTTTAGTCAGAATAATAACTTTTTTTGTGTAATTCTCTATAGAATTAGGATTTTTCTTCAGTCACTTATTATATGGAMACTTATAAAAACAATTATCATTAGATGTAGTGTTACATTTGAGATACTTGATATTCTTGAGATATTTGCCGTGATAAAATTAAGCAASAATTAGCTTGAAAAACCCTTGTGATTGCTCTTCTGCTCATCACACCAAAAGCACGTTCTAGAAAGCTATCCCATATTTCYGTTTCCAAAGATCTCATGGTTATCTTGCCTTCCACAGTTTCAGTTTCTGAGCATTACTTAACAAGTACCTATATACTTACCTTTGTATCCCTTTACAGCAATTGTAATGCTAAGAGCTAGTATAACAGTTCAACATATCCTAAATGTTATCATTCAAAAATTCTCTCAGCAATGTGAAATAAAAGACTTATTATTAACTTCTGAGTATTCTCTTTTCAGCCTTATCACCTGATCTTTCCATTAGCTGCACAATAATGGCAAATTATAGATCACGGCTCTTCCTTGAAAGGGTGAATTAAAATTCTACCTGGAGTAGATACTGCTGCATGATCTATTGAGATTACAATACCCTACACTCATGTTTATAATTAAAACAATCTAAGTTGTCACTTACTGTTATATTTTGGATGGGTCTTGACTTTCTGTGCTGTGGGGAATTGCTGCTCATGTCTTCCAGATCAAGTTTTAAAGGTGTGTGTAAGTGTGTAGTGAATGGATAAATGCCAGGCATCATGCGTAACGGGCACAATAGAGGGTGCTTAATTCAGATTGATTAAGAGCAAATGAGAAATGTGAGCATGAAATAAGTACATWAGACCAGACTCTATATGAGCAACAACTCTTTTTGTGTCTGGATATTCTATGAAAGCTCTGAATTTTCTTTAAAAATATGTGATTTTTAAAAAGMAAGTGTTGCACTTATAGAACAAATGTTTGAACAGTCTGGAGAATCCACATATCCTACAAGTTCCAAGAATGAATTCAATTATTGCTATGGTTACATCAACACATACTGTAATGCGATATAATCAGCTGTGATTTGCTGTAGCACAGAAATTGCATAGATATGTTTGATTAAAAAAAAAAAAAAGCCATTGCCAATATGTTCTTGTTTTACAAATATGTGAAGTATTTTGAAGTTCCAGAAAGGTTTAAGATGCAGGCTGTCAGCTTTGTTTAGTTAYTGTGATGACTTCTCAGATGCTTTCAAATTCATCTGGGAGCATTTCTCTAAAGAGAATTAYCCAGATTTAAGAACTAAAATATTTTGAAAACAAGCAGAAACTTATTTTTTTACCTGTAAATCCCTTCCAATATTATTTTTCTTGTAGTTAAATGTCTTAAATACATAATTAATAGGATGCTGTATCCACTTTCCATAAAACAGCAGTTGTAATGCCCCTATACTMAATATTTGGATTTTTCACCCTTTCTTCTAATAGATTTTTCAGTATTTCTTTTTCCTGTATTGAAACCTATTTCACTTAAATTTGTTTCCTGCATATCACCTGTATATCTGTATTCCCAATAAATTATGTTGATATCTTGTAAAATTTCTTACATCTTTCAATATTGATACAATGATCTTGATATTTTGATACTTTGMTTTCAGAGTTCTTCCTTCTTTTCCTTATTTTTCCATCCCAAGTGATGTTTACAACTCCAGGCAGATGGCATAAGTCACTGGAGAAGGAATTAAAAGATGGCACACATTTTAWATAATGTGTCAAAAGACGGCTTATCTGTACAGCACATGACATTCTGTTAGAAAGAAAATTACCAAAACCCCTTTCTTGCCAAGTTTATGATTTCCAAATTTTTTTTCCCTTACAAATTGGGCAATAGATAAAAGAAAAAAAGAAAAGGAAAGAAGTAAATAGCACTAAATAAATTTTTACAATATTTTTAAAAAATAATGCTGAAGTGAAAAATGCATAGATTTTATGGTGGAATCTCTCTCACCTTCTGCTAGACCAGGCTGCTCAGAGCCCCATCCATCCTGGCCTTAAACACTGCCAGGGGTGGGACATCCACAGCTCCTCTGGGCAAGTTGTTCCAGTGCCTCACCACCCTCACAGGGAAGAATTTCTTCCTAATACCTAAYCTAAACCCACSCTCTTCCAGGTTAAAGCCATGACCCCTTGTCCTATCCTACACCACGGCATAATACTGTGCAGGAACAGCATCATACTCTCACTCTGACAGCTCTGTGTTTCAGAGAGGGATACAGAGCCAATCTCCCTTTCGCTTTTTTTTTTTTTTTTAAATTTTTACAGTTGTCCGTTTTTCATTACATGGACAGGTTCTCAGTTCAGTCTACTTTTGATGGTCTAATGTGTAAGAAATGCTTTGGAGATGTGTAAATTACAGGGCCACCTCCCTAGAAGGAAAAGTTTGCCTGGGAGAAAGTTCTCCTGCTTTCTTTAACTGCATATATATCATAGAAAAAGTAATTTTTTCTTTTACTACATGTACATTCCTGGAAGTGGACTCTGTTTTCAATTTCCAAAGGGTGGAAGTTTGGGTAAAAAGTTCAGACTAATTCCTATGCAATGTTTTTTTCCTGTGTGTAGACAATTACCTTTTTATTGTGCAGTATTTTGCTTGCATGCTGAGCCTTCTTCTGGGTAATTAATTCTTAGATGTTAAAATGTTTAATTGATACCAGTAAATGATAAAATGAAAAATTCCATGMATTTCAAGGTCTTGAGATGAGAAGAAAAGTTTACTGGAAAACAGTCACTGTGATTAGTTTATGTAGATTAATCTTTTAARAGATTTCTAATATTTAAGGTAAACAACACAAAGCAGATGGGATAGAATTATTGTGTCAGACTTTTGCATATGATTTCAGTCCATTAAAGAGTGATTTATGTGCAAAATATCCACTATTGTTTCTTGTCTCTTCAGTGTACAAGATCACTGCTACATTTTTTTTCACAGATTTCTGTAGTCTTTAGCCCGTAAAGGACAATTCTAATCATCTGTGCTGTGCCTGACTGTGAAATGAGCATCTGCTTAAAAAAAGACCTTTAGGTTTTCAATACCATAAATGTTACCAGCCAAAACCAACCAAGTTTGAAGAAGAGGATTACTGTGTAACATCRACTATTAATAGCCCTCACTGTGTTTATGTGAAAAAAGTTTCATCAGTGTAAGAGTTATTTCCAAGATATTAGATTATGAAAATCTTTCAGGAAAAGGGAAATCTCATAACTGTAGGCATATGATATGAAAATATGTSTGGATAAAGTTCAAGAGAATATATGGTTTAGTTCTTTCCATGAGGGTGAAGTAAGCAAATGACCCATCTTTTCAAGTTTAATGTTCTTTGACTATATATTTTATTCTATCTAATGTGGTTAATTTATTCTCTAACTGTCAAACTCTTAGCTGTGCCTTATATTCAGTTATGATGGAATAGCAGATGCTTGCAACATAAAATATCATTGTCCTTGCCARCTCTTTCTTCTAAGTTGGATAGCATTAGCTGTTCAACTGCAGCAGAAAAGTAGGTAAATATATGCTCAAATTGTGAATACTGCCAGGCAGATGACAATTGGTTGTATGTTCCTTACCTAGATTGTCTAGAGTGGGAAAACAGGGGGTGTAAGGTCCTGGAAAGAAGAGGTGCTGCCCAYAGAGAGATTACCAAAATGAAAAAGTGGTCTTGGGAAAAAAAAAATTAGCATTGTTGGGAAGGAGGGAAAAAGAAGCACAGGGAGGAAAGGAATTCTAGGAAGCAGAAGGTGAAGACTGTAGCTGGAGAAGAAAACTGGGAAGTGGGGAAAAGTCCCAGTCCCAGAGATGTGTGGACTCAAATGCTGGTGACCGTCAAGCACAGCATGTACAGGTACAACTTTCTGCTCAAATTCCCTGGGTGAGCATCCACTTCCCCATKGGGACTGGAGACGCAGGCAGCCTGGTGTGGTGGGAGGAGATAGTGAGCAAGTATGCCAGTATCTGAGATGTAAGGMTTTTAAACTCCATTACCAAATCCACTATGGGTTTACTTCATCTTCACTCCTTTTAATCAGATTTGGGAATTATTCAAATTTTTCTTACGAGGAATATATGTTTGTCTTACCATAACTTGCATCTAAATTTGACTTGTCCTCTTTAAAGGTTTAGTGTATTCCTAATGATTAATTTTAAAGTTATACTGTACTTAACAAGATTTTAAGAATTGTCTTARTGTCATGAATGAAAAAGAGTATATTTTTCAGTTGTAATAAGAAAATCCTTTGATATGTACTTACTTACTTTCATATAGTTACAAGGATGGATATTTTCATACATTTCACCAATTTTTACTGTGTTCAAGATTATGTTTATGCAGATGCTATATCCTATTCCRTCTGTATTTACATCTGACATAAAACTATACTTTAATATTTAACTGTGTATATATGGCTTAATTTGTAACCTAATATTTCTCAGACAAAAAAAGGTCAGTGTAGTCCAAAATTAATTAATTAAATTATTTATTTTTGAAGCCTGGTTTCAGAATCAAGAAGATAAGACATAAAATTGGATCTGAAATACCCTGTGACACTCATGTTTTTGATCTTCCTTTCCCTGGAAAGGATTACGACCTGTATATAGACACCTGAATAGGAAATGACCTCATTATTTTTTCATATTTTGTCTCATATAATTATGTCCTTCTTCAGGCACACTTTTGATCTATGTTACCATGCATAAATCATATCTCAGTTTGCAGAGCAATATGACCTTGGGAAAATTGGGCTCTTTCAGATACAAACTCTATTTCAGAAAGTCAATACAGGTTTGTAGAGATCTAGTTGCAAAAAATGTTGGAAATAGGAAGACATTCTTTCTTTTGCAAAGTTTCATATTAAATAATTTATGAAGTCTAAGCATACCTAATTTTGTGCAGGTAAAATRAGCTACTAGCAAAACCTTTCAACAAATACAAAACCTTGGTAATAAAACCTACTAATCTCCAAGTCTCAAAAAATCAGAGGTAAATTCCTCATCTACATRCAACTGTTTCTGAGATTATCTATTTCCTCTCAGTCCCAAAAGCAATGCAGAAAACAGGGAGCAGGGAAGAAAATACAGCTTCCTGTAAAACCTCTTGAGCTTTTATTGGAGAAACCTTAAGATTAGCAAAGCTGTAAGGAAAAAGCTAAATCAGAAGCATTGATGATGATTTGATGATTACAGTTTGCCCAAACATGACAATTTTTTTATGTGCTAAAACATTTTCTTGTATATCTGAAAGCATTTTCTTGTATATCTGAAATAAAAAAATTCTACTATCTGACCTTTTGGATGACCACATGTGAAGGAAATTTAGGACTTGTATGAGCTGAGTGTTTTGCACTGAAGCATAAGGATTAATTTGGGTACTGGTGAAATGAGGTGCCATGGAAACTGAGTACTTTCTAAGTCCACTCAGTGGAGCTGAAGGAAATGAGCCGATGAAGTATCTTGCTGGGCCATGAGGTCAACCTCCCTGATTTACATGGAGCATGTGCCCAGAAGCCACATTAGGGCAGATGAAGTTTTCATCTATCCCAAATCTCTCTGAGAATTACCCATAGCAGATGTTTAGTGGAAAAAAACACAAAGAGAAATACTTTTGTCCTATTTACAGGCAGTAAACATAACCTTCCATCTCAAGCAATTTAGGGAGATTCTGGCTGATTTTTCTTCAATAAATGAGTATAATCACTTTTTGCACTGAGAGTTTGGGTCTTTCACTTTATGTGACAAAAAATTCCGCAGTTTACTTACACACTATGCGAAAAAAAAAAAAAAAATCCTGTTTTATTTCAGCTGCTGCTTTGTAATTTCTTTGTGGGTTTCTTAATTTTTATCTTTTTCCAGGTTTACTTTTTTTTGTAATTTCATAATTTGATAGATTTTTATTATARTGTCCTCTTGGGTCACTCTTCCAATCACTCCTTATACTTGAACTATGGAATGTCCTTTACCATCTTTGTTACAGTTCTCWCAGTTTTTCCAGATTTAGTAAAACCCTTCTGAAAAAAGGAGGTGGCACAACAGAATTAGTGCTTGAGATGTACATTTCTTGTTCATCTACTGACACAAAGACAGTTTTGAGCCCTTCCTTGGCAAAGAGAATTTTGGGCTAGTAATAGGAATCTACATTTTTACATCAGATACTTCATAATAGTTATGATTCTATCATAGACCCATAGAACCACAAGCTCACAGAATATGGTGAGTTTAAAGGGTCCCAGCAGGGTCATAAAGTCCAGCTCCTGGTCCTGCTCAGGATATCCCAAGAATCATCATGTGCCTGAAAACCTTCTCCAAACACTTCCTGATCTCTGTCAGGTTTGGTGCTGCGACGACTTCCCTGAGAAGCCTGTTCCAGTTCCAAAAACCCTCTGCGTAAAAAAACTTTTTCCTGATATCCAACCTAAACTTCCTATCTCAGCTTCAGGCCATTCCCTTGGCTACTGTCACTGGTCACCAGGGAGAAGAGATCAGTGCCTCCCCTCTGCTTCCCCTCACAAGGAAGTTGTAACTGCAGTGAGGTCTCCCCTCAGTCTCCTCCAGGCTGAACAGACCAAGTGACCTCAGCTGCTCCTCCTATGGATTCCCCTCCAGACCCTTCACCATCCTCATGGCACTCCTYTGGACAYTGTCAAAAAAAWCTTGTTTTACATTAAAYTTAATTTTTCCCATTTAGGACTGGATCATATATGTTTATATATGTATACTTGTAAAACTACTCAGTAGAAAGGCTCAAGTCATCTGAAGAAGCTTTTTAGTACTGATTCCTTATTGTGTTTTCTGACACATCCTTGCTGGGGAAATTATTTCTTAACTGTGATTTTATGCTTTTGAACTAACAAACCCAAGCTAGTGGTTAAGATTTTATCCAGGTATATTATTAGTGTTCAGAAGTTATAAATCTGTCTGGATTCATAAGTGGTACTTTATTTTAATCCATTRAAATTGTGCTGCTTTGGTGTCTCTTTAGTTGTTTCAGTACTTCCAGCAGCATTAAATTTATTATAAAAATGAGTTCCCGGTTGTGAATAGTGCATGAAATTATACAAGCAGACAGATAAACATTTGTGTTTGAGTGAAGTTTATCTGATGTTATTTTAGACTCTTCCACTTCAACAGTCTTTAGATGAGAATTAACCTCTTGATTTAAGTATGCACAATTTTTACTAACAAACTTATAGTAACATCCCACATTCCCTTGCTCTGGGCTTCTCATCCCTGTTTCTCTTCACTTTCTCCACCTTTTGGTGATCACACATCCAAAAAAACTTTGAGTGGAGCTACTTTGATGGAATGTTGTGCTGTTCTGGAGACAGTGTCTTTACACGAGGCTTCTCTTGGAAGCACCCCAGTTCTGTTTGTATGAAAATGCACTGCAATGGCCACACCACAGGTGTGAACAGACTGCATTACTTTCCTCCTCTGGGTCTTCAGGATGCATMCCTTGTATACTCCTTTTGTAGCCAGGATATGTCCTGCAGGAAATCTTCATTAATAAATMCAACTTACCTCAGGAAATCTTTAACTGCCCAGTCTCTACTTTAAGCCCCCTTTGTTTCTCTCCAAAAACATGTTAAATGACTGTTATTTCATGAAACTCTCCTTTCAGGAAGTTTGCACAATTTCTACGATGTGATCTGTGGAGGTGTGGAGGTAGGAAAGGACTGGAACTGACTGCTTAGTGGATTTTGTTTTGTTGTAATAAGATTTTTCTCTTAGACAGTGGGAAGAAGTCTTGTCTCTTTTTATTTTTGGATGAAATTCAATCACAAAATTTCAAGGAATTCCTTTCCATTTTCTTTCAGCTTATGAATGTTTAATTCTGATTGGCAGTGGTCACTGAAGAATGTTTCTTCCCTACAGGTTTTCGTGGAACAAGCTGGTAAGCACAGACTATGGGACACAATCTTATTAATATTTGTGTCTCAGTATTCACAGGAGTTCTTGTGATAAGAACAGCTAGTTTCAGGATTTTGATAYCTATTCTCTTCACTTATTGCCMTGCCTGTACCATGCCTTAAATTCTGTGTGGAGAGTACTGGGGTTGGTAGGTCACCATCTCCTACTTYAGAATATCWCAATACTTTTCCACAACATAGCCTYCCTAGGAAATGAACTGACCCAYCCCGGAATCATTACAAATACTGGATATTTACATTTAATTAAAAAATCAAGATAGCTTAATTGACTCAGAATGACCACAAAATATTTGTTTTTTYATCTGTAGAAAATTCAATCCTATCATGTATCTCTAAGAAGATTTYCAATAAATATAAGAACTGAACCCATGCATTGGTTATTAGTGAATCCTCATTTAATACTGTGTAAAGTTCCCATCACCCTAATTCAATAAAGGTTAACTCTAAGGGTCTTAGAAAAAAGAAACAAAACTGTTATGATCAAGATGGGAAAAGCTCCACTGTACATAAGGGGAAGAAAAAAGGATGTGTTGAGTAATGTTACCGATATCAAAGTTGGGGCATCTAGGATTCTTCAGGAGTTCTGCCACTGTGAATATGGGGAACGAAGAGCCTGGAAACAGTATCAACTCATTATGGATTAAAAATAACAAATATGTAAGTGGGCACCAAGAGAAAAATTAATTTTTGTAACTTCAGGTCTCTAACTTGGATCCTCTGAGTTGCCACTTACTGGATACTTACCAGACTGTCACTGGAAAGTTCTTAGAATCCCACATGAACTGGACAATTTGCACAGTGAGAAAATTTCAGCTTCACTCTTGAAAATTCACAAGGGTATTTCTGTGCCTGAATCTTGTTCATCAGGGGTCCGTATTCTGATATTTTTTTGATCAGCAAATCAGACCTAAACAGAAGTTAGACAAATAATTACCTTCACAGCTCAGTGACTGCATGATAAAAGTAATGAGAAGAAAATCTTCATGTAAGATATCAAGTGAAAGTATTGTTCTCTTTAAATATGTGCACAGAAATTCGACAGGAGAAAACAAGGATTAGTGTTAAAAAGAAACAAGAATTTACTGGTAACTACAGTTGAAAAAAAAATGCAAAATCTTAATTAAATTATTTTTCCTATGATCATAGACACAAAATTTATGCAGAACAAAGAGTGGTCAGAAGTAGATTTGCAGTCAGAATGAATTTTTTGACTGTGTGGAAATACCTGTGCTACCTGGATACTTGAGGGATGCATAATAGGTGTAAACAAGAGATTAGAAGTATGCAAATAGATTGAGATAAAATTTTGAACACAAGATTCATGAAAGCACAATTATAAAAATCAAACTCTTCAAGAGTTAAAAAGAGATGATAAAGTATTTTAGAAAAGGTTTTAGGAATTTATGTAAGRTATGAGCACTGAGCTATATGTTGACATGATTACCATGCCAGGGTAACTTTGTCTTTGCCAAAACAGGGGTTTTTAATTTTCTTACCTCTGTGACCTTTTAAAATTGCAAGAGTTTAATGGCAAAGAGTTTGGAACATCCATCATCCTCATCACAACTGCTCCAATGTCCCGGAGTATGTGGGTGCCGAAATTGGAAAGAAATTAACAGTTTGTTTGTGAAAAGTGTGCTTTCTTCCCCGAGTGCCTGATGGGACTTCTCCCTCCATGTGTCTCTTGCAGATAAATCAATATTCATACATCACTGCACAAAACCTACACAAAATARCAAAAGTATACAGTAAGATATCTGAAAACAGTGAAGAGAAATACTGAAAATGATTTTGAGTTCCTGAAACAAAGGAAAAGTGAACAATCAACATTATAGAAAAAATACACGGGTTTCAATGACAGACGGGTCAGTAAATAGCATATACAGAATACAAATTCCCTATATAGAGTATCCAATTAAGAAATTAAACATTAAAATTTAGAAAATTTAAAATTATCATTAAAAATAGTAACCGTAGAATCTTTGCCACAGYTCAGTCATTCCAATTTGACTTATGCAATATCTAAAAGAAAAATAAATAGTATCCAACTCAAAATACTGGTCACYTGCTGCTGAAGATTTAGATGTTTTACTTCTCCTTCCAGCTTCAGTACTGTAATCTAGCYTCAGTGACTGATGTTTCAGATGTAAGTTCTTTGTAGTCATAGTTTRAAAAGTTATTATGATAAGAATTTTCATACATGAAAATGCTAATGCAGTCAAATTTTGGTCAAATTCCTTGTTACTCTACTGGGTTTTTCGATAACTAAGGCTTAGGTGACAAGGAGAAAATGATACTAAACTCCATCTCCATAAGGACTGAGACCCAAAATAGTTTGAGGCTATTAATATTACAATTTTTAGTTCTGGAGATTGCCAAAACTTTAATATCAAAGAGGAACTAAAGAAGGATCAGAAATTAAACCTGTTCCTGGAAATCTCTGATCAGTGAAAAAGTATCATTTAAACAAGGTAGTAATAAATGTGATTCTATTTTGCTTATCCATGTCAATCAAAATTAACAAATGTGTCAATTCTTATGAAGGATCCCAGCACAGYATTAAATACACTGAAAGTGCACTTATTAGGAACTTCTATGGTTTTCAGTTGTGCAATATCCTTATTATTCATCCTGCCATCATCAAACAGTAAAAATATTTTTATCTTCTGTAAGGCCYCAMAATAGTCACTCAACACAGATTWWMAAAAGGGCTTACAGTTGTTCRTGTRCTCTGGGTTWGACACATGGGAGAAATACTGAAAAGATATTTTCAAGAGGTCAAAATAAAAACAGACTTTACTGGAAACTTTAGAAAATCAGGGAACTTTGGCAAAAGATTATGTGGAACATTCAATCAACATAAAACACCTCTGAAAGCATTAACTTAGCCCATTCAACTTAGAGAGCCCTAAGCCACTTTGATTTTAAGTTACTCAAAAATTCTAAAAAGGATTTAGAAGAAGAAGAAAGAGGAGAAGAAGACAAGAAAGGTAAAGAAAAGGAACAKATAGATACCAGCTCCTGGGTTCCAGCAGTGTACAGCTGATAGAAATTCCAAGAGGAGGTAAGGGTCAAGATGTGCTGACATCATGTTCAGCCTTAAATACCCCATGAACACCCTGGGCCTTTGCCCCAGGTGGGACTTGGGGAAATTTGGCTACCCTGGGGCTGGATTTGGGCTGCAGGAGTGAGGTGTGGAGCACTGGGGTGGGGAGYGCTGCCTCCAGTGTGCCAGGGATGGGGAGCGCAGGGCAGGGCATCGCTACACCAGAGCAGAGCCCAACATCCCCTTCCCCCAGACACCCACCCCCACCTCCCAAATGTCTCAAGACATCAATCTTTTCAGTCTCTCACATCTTCGTGGATGTTAGAACATGCTATAATGTTCTAGCATGTGTTAGAACACATGCTATAATGTGTTTTTATGTGCTTTGTTTTTTTAATTTTGGGGTTTGGATTTTTTCATTTGCCTGGAGTCTCATGGGAGCAACATGAGAAATATTTTTGYCACAGTCAGCAAACAGCATTTAGGAGCAAGGACTGTGCCTCTTGAAGGTACATTCAAACCTATTTTAGTTCAGGGCTTTCTGAATTCATTTGAATATTCAACACCAGCACCTTGGGGAGCTTCATAAATTTAGCAGAGACTTATTTTCAATTTTGCAAGACAGTAGATGCTTCTTTTCTTTCCAAGACCATACTACAAACTGACAAACACCCTCCAGCCATTATAAAAACAAACCAATATTTATTATGCAAAAAAAAAAAAAAAAAAAAAAAAAAAAAAAAATAGAAAAGAAGGAAAAAAACAACAAAAACCCTCAAAAAACCCAACCAAAAAAACCCCACACAACTTACTGTTATGCCAAGTGTCTGAAGAGGAAAATAAATGTGATGCATCTTCAAAAAGGAAGGAACCTGTTCACTCACTCATCCCTGAGCTCAGTCACATTTTGCAGTGYTGTAAATTACACAAATGCTGGAATTAGAACATGGACAGCTTTGGATATGCTTTGGACTAGAATTTTCTGCATAGACAGCGAAGCAAAACTGCTTAAATATTTCCTTTAAAGGAGTATTGTGTCCATAGAGACTTTATTTGAATGTGTCTCTCTGAAAAGAGAATTTATTTGAATATGTTTGATAGCGTTAGCATAGGAATATGATGATGATGATGATGATGTTGATGATGATGATGATGAAAATTATTATTAACTTACAAGAAAAAGATCCCAACAAGCTGGTATATCTCAGCTGGAAAAACCCTTTGAACATCTGTGCTGTATACTACAATCTAATATTGTGTGCAGCTAAGACAACAAACAGGCTGAAGGGCAAAGATTTATTCCATCATGTCKGTTGTTGGAGGATTCCAAAACACTTAGAAACCCCTACACTGCCAAGCTAATTTCAGCAGAAGCAAAAGTGGTGGGGCCTGAGCCCCACATTACCTATCAAAGGKCCTGAAGCACATGCAATCTTTCAAAAGATGGTGTTTCACAATTTCCAAACCCTCTTACCTCCTTTTCCCCTCTTACAAAGAGGCCCCAGTCTATGGAAAAGGCTCTTAAGTCTTTAACAAGATCCTGTTATCTACTCTGAGAGAATTCTATTTCTTCTTCTGCAGACAGAAAATAACTCAAAGCAAACACATATATGTGAATTCTCTCACACAGTTTTCTAACATCTCCCAGGTGCAAGGTTGGTTATTGAGTGAAAACAATTCTAAAACCAACTTATTTTTCTCTTTCCTCATCAGTCTTGTTTTTCAACCCTTTTTCCCCCACATATACCACTTTAAGGAAATGATAATCTGCTTGTGGTACTGACACTGATAATTGTTGCATTAGTTACACAAAGAAGCTTTAGAGTGCTGGGAAACAAGGAATTGGCAAAAGCAGCACAAGTATTAGAACAGCCTTAAAAGAGCAGTAGTAATTGCTTTTTGGTCATGTCTCTCTCATTTGTTCAACAATATATTAATTCTAAAATGGAGATTTTATTTTTCCCTGATAGTAAAAAAATCCCTGATGAAACCCAATGATTATAATATTTCTTGATGGAAAGAGCATATATAGTCACATATAGACATCTACTATAGTCACATATAGTAGAATGTGATTGGGTAGATATTTGTTTCATAGTGCCTTTCTGGAAGTGTATTTGGCCTCCTGAGGCATGCCAGAAATCCTAAAAAAATAGTATATTAGTATGAAGAATGTGGTGAGATATACGGTTATTTTATAATATTCACTTGGAATGAATTTTTACTCCTCTAAATAGATGTTTTCCCATCTTTATCAAATTATATTTAATTTAATATAGTTTTAAGAGTATTCCACTACTGTGAAATTTGGTGATTGTGTACTTTGTATAAGCAACACCTTATTCAATAAACTTCAATTTCAATGATTATATAAATTAGTTTACAAGATCATAAATAATATTTCAATGTGGGGTTTTTTTTTTTTTTATTTTGAAAGTTATACTGATTCTTCCCCTTCCCTTGGGAACTCACGTACTTCAGAGACAGAGACAATACAGAAATTAGTGTCCTTCTAGATTAGGTAACTTTGAAAGACACAGAAAATGAGAGAGGCAGGCTTTGTGGGCCYTCTATTACTTTATCTACAGCAGCCACTTTCTAAAAATGAAAATCTAAAACACAAAGAACTGTYGTTTTAATTCAGAATAGAAAGAACWAKAAATGATAGAATAAATTCTATGATATTAAGCATTTCACTCATTTTATAGTCAATAGAGGATATAAAGATCAGATCTTTTCTACTTGTATTTAATCTTAATGGAATTAAGATAATCAGACTTATTCCAGCAATGGATAMAAATAGAAAATTTCAAAAGCATCTAGTTTATAGTTTATGACATGATCAATGGCCAGCTGCAATAGTCAAGAAAATTGAGGCACTAACAAGTGCAAGCTTGCTTGCTTTCTCACTGCACAGATATACTGTAATGAGCAGCTGATGCATTCAAGTATCAAAAAATTAAAAGTTGAATGGGAAAACAAATGTCATTTTTCTACTTTACAATATATTTTAATAGCTTTGGTGATTACACACAGACCAGATTAGGATTGTAGGATAGCCCTTGGTTGCTTAATTTCTTTCTGGGGACATATATGTTTCAGAACCATGAAGAAAACACTGAAGGGGACAAAATGAGAGCTTTTCTTTTCTGAATCTGGTTGCCTTTTTGTGTACTGTATAGGAAAAGGACATATTGACACAGATTTAACATTAGATTTTATTCATGATTATTGTTCAGACTTCAGGCTGAAGGGATGAAGGAGAGAAACTCATTAAGATAGCTCACTCTTAAGGTAAAATTAATTTTTAAATTTGGGTTGGATTCAGGTCAAAGATGGTGACTGTGGTAAATAAAGAGGGAGAATTAGACTGCAGTTAGAAAACAGTCTGGGTAATTAAAAAGTGACAGAAAGGCCTTCTAGAGCAACTGAAGAGCTGGGAATGAATCAAAAAGGCCTATAGGCTTGCAGTCACCAAATGCATACAGAATCACAGAATCCAATATATTGTAGTACAGGTCTGTACTTGCAGGGTGTTGATTTCAATGAGTCTTCTAGGCTACTTTAGTTTACCTTTTAGGYAACCAGGTAAAGTTTAAAACACCTGTCTTCACTAAACTTCCAAAATCTATTTCTGTTGAGAGTTAAATTTTCAATAAAGGAAGTGCAGAAAAAAAAAGAGAGAATCAAGAAAAAGCTGCTGCATTTTCAAAGGTAACACTTAGCAACATTTTTCAACTTGGAAAAGAAACCAGAACTCAGTAATCTCACAAAGACTAATAAGGATTTAAACACAGAAAAAAAAMCAGAGTATTCAATCTATTGACTCTTCCTACAAAAGCAGAATTCTTCTCTTCAATCTGCCCTTGAATCGAGCTTTGAAGAGTTCAACAGAATTTGAAATACTTTCTACATCTATTTTTTCCCCACTCTTTCTAATTTTTTTTTTTCCTTCCCTTTCCACTGGCTTCCTTTTGATGCATCGTGGTCTTTCTTTTCATGTCATGTTACTGTTGCTGTGGAACAATATTTGCACACRAAGTTCTGCTTTTGTGTAAAGTATGCTCTATAGGGTATTGGCAGAGGTGTGGATTATCTGCCTGAAATGAGAAGACTCCTGCACCATTCCATTCCTACAGATGAGGTTTCRTTCCTTTTAGCACCATACAATACATCCGTCTTTGTCAAATCCTATTTACTATAAATTACCTCAGGCATATTTTTCGGTGATTCAAGTCCTAGTTTATTACTCCTCATTACTTGCTGTTCCACCCAATTTAATCACATCTGCATACTGAGAAATTGTCCTTAGACTCATTATTCTAGCTGTACTATGATATGCTTGATGAAACTGAATTCTTAGCTATTTCTTTCTAATATATAAAGGAATTTATCACTGCATATGTAAACTATGTTTTTGATGCCAGATTTAACACCATATCTTTGACACCATTATCTTTTATTTGAAATTTATGAAAGCAAGATGTTAAAAGCAGTGTCTGCAGTACAATACCAGTAAAAGTTGACAGAAATATGAAAGCTGTAGTTAATTCTTGGTCTATTTTCCCAGTTRGCCTTTCAGCTATTTCAAGACAGGATTATTTGAAAACAAAGGTTTGTTAGTGCCAATCTCCAGACGTCTTTGCTGAAATGAAGTCTTTTGGCTAACGGGAATGAGGATTGGGGGCTATAATTAATGACAACAGCTGGTTTATATTCTGGACACTCACAGATTTTTGCAGTGTGATCTGCGGTCCTTATGTACATCAGCTCACCTATAGGTTAAAGATACACAGCAGCAGAACAGCTAGTGTATTTTGGGAAAATCCTCTGCTTCATCATTAAAATACTTWGGTTTCTGTAAGAGGAGCCAAAACTTGAAGACTTATACCTGATTATTTCAGATTTTTTAGAAAGCTCATGTCTGAATCTAAACCATCATTGAAAACAGTTGCTATAATTAGCAGCCCATGTTTTTCACCAGGGTAGATTTTTGTCATCATGCAATAGCAAAAGCTTAGGATACTCTCATAGTTGTTGTTCATTCATTATCTGCAGAGTAATATATCTTTTAATAAAGATTGTTTTCCTATACTGTGCATTAAATGAAGGCTAACCAAAAACTAGAACTATATACATGAATCTCCATTGCAAAAGCATATCTAAGTTGAAATTTAAGAATTGTTCTCCCAGTTTTCAGGTAAGCAATTAATTTGGGTGACAAGATATGAATGTCCACTCAAATTTACATGCAAGACTCTTAGGTTCACTTCAGTTTTATGATTTTTACTGACTTCTAAATGGTTYGATACCTATCTAAGAAAGACATTTTCTGAATCTGTAAAACTAAATAGTTTTTTTCAGATTCTTTAAAAAAAAATTTTAGAATTTCATGGTTCCAAAATGAAAAGTAAGAAGATGTAAAATACAGGACACTTACTACAGTACTTTTATCATTCCAGAAATAAATTAATTTCTCAGATTTAAATAACAAAAAAATCTGTAGCTAATATATTGACTAATATTTTTCCTCTAATGAGAAATTCCAGAATTTGGTCATCATTCTGTCTTTGTTTCTTGATGGGAAATAAATTCAAGCCATCTGAGAGCATCTGATGACAGATTACGACTGGATTTTCAGTTTTCCTCCTCAACCTACTTTTCTAACTAGTAAATAGTAAATTTACTAGTTAGAAAAGTAAATACATGGTATCATCATGGGTCAAAATAAGCCAGCACATTCTAGAAGCTTCATTAAACTTTTCTCATAAACGTTGAAGTTTGTAAGATGAAATATATACTCAGATCCAATGATAAGTTAACAACAAAATATCAACAATGGGATATAGTCTTTGCCTATAATGAGAAGAACTGAAAAAGAAAACAAAAAAAATAAGAAACCCAAGAGAAGAAAAAATAAGAAGAAAATAAAAAGATAACAAAAAAAAAGCATGGGCAGAAGAGAAGCCAACACATTAAAATCCATGAGCACATGCATTCACAGAACTGTACCAGGAACTCTACTGGTCTTATTCCTGTCTTTTAAATTTGACCTGATGGAAAAATACATGTTTTAGAATGATGGATCCTTGTAAGCTGATAACACACTCTATAGGTATAAATTGCCATTAAGTAATTAATAAAATAAATTCAAATCCACAGCAATCACTGTTCAGGTTTATCTTTTGCAACATTATCTCCAAACCCCTTAATCTGGTACTCAGAGGTATGTAAACTCTTCCATAACAATTGTTCATTGGATATAGCTGAAATACTGGATAGAGATGATATTCATTTTAATATATATTGATTCTCTGACCAGCAGCATATGACTTATTCTTGTCCTGTAAAATTACAGGAAATAAATTAAAACTATCCTCTGAGATGTCTATTCTCTTTTATTTGTTCTGTGTGGTATCTTTTCATTACTAATAATTTGGTAATAAGTCAAAAGAGTCAATCAATATCTACCTTATTATCTATTCAAGTTTTGCTCTGCATAGAAAACAGCTGAAGATGTATTAAGCACACGATTTTTTTTCAATGGATTTCTAATCAATTGGCAGTAGCAGAAATTAGTGGGTTGAATTAGTGACTGTAGTGGGTTTAATTCAGTGACTATATCGTCATGTTTGAGACACAGCAATTCACTTTCCTCATGAGCATGTTTATTGTGTCTTCCCTTTAGTTGAAATGAACAAAGGCAATACAAAGAGCTACAAAATACACAGAAATCGCTTAATATTATGAACACTTCAGACATGTTTCGAAAATGGTTTCTGTTCAGTACAGCCTTGCCTATGCTTATCTCTTTCATCAAAACCTGAAAGAAATTGAAAGACAAGCTAATTAAAGAGAAACATTCAGAGACTTGAGAGTATGGATTGAAAGACTAATTACAAGTTTTCAATACTTCCCTTTGTTTCTGCTTTTCATTTGTACTTTTCCTTCAGAAAAAAGTCAATTTCTACTAGAATTAGCTAATAATGTTTAGTTTCTCCTCCTACATTATAATTTATTTTCTTGATGTGTTTGGGGCTTCAACGTCCTGTTAAGCAAAAAACAAAGTGGGGAAAATTCTATTGTGTAAATTTGATGGAAAAGCCATGTTCCACTGCTCAGTTTTATAAATTATGCACAAATATTGACTTRCGTATGCTGCAAGACCTCCTAGAATAGGGCCCCAGCATGTGCATCTGTTGAAAGAGCCTGCCAAAAAAAATGCGTGTCAGCCTCCAACATGTAAAATATGCATATTCAATTACAAAAAATCATGACATCATTTCAGAAAGGTTTCAGCAACTTGCTGCAGTCCCCAAGAAGCAATAACTTGCGTGCCAGCAACTCATGTAATTTTCATGTATCTATTTAACTTAAACAACAGCACCAAAAATAAATTAACATTACTTCATGGCATTTCTTGTAACACACAATGCACTGGAATGCCCTCTGAAGAACGTTCTTGCATATAACAATATATATGCAAGCATCTCTCTACTTCATGCACCATTTTGAGAGTAGGACTAGGACAGAAAACTATAAGCCAACAGGTTCAAATGCGCTTTTTTTCCTGATGTTTATCTTTTGGATACTCTTTTGCTACAGTGTACTTGACAGTATTTTTCTCCAACTTTCTAAAAAGAACCAAAACTATAATCCTTAATATTTATGAAAAGGAATGCACACTTCAAAGCATTACCTTTGGCATTTTCTTTCCATGCCAACATTTAAGTTATATTTTGAGACTGAGCAAATGTTTAATGTATACACAAACCTCTGAATAAAAATATGAACTTTCCTTCCATGGACAAAAATTAATGTCTTGTACTCGCATTTGCTTTTCTTCTCAGTTCCTCTGTGCCATTCCTATGTGTGATACAGTCCCTACCAAATGACTAACAATACAATAAAAATTCTACCTCATACCTAAAATAAATATAGATAGGCTGACCTAACCACAGGCGTACTTTTAATGAACACAATTTTGAGTGTTTCATACAGCTGTAATCTAAGATTAGAAACATATGGTTCTGGTGGTAAATTAGCACTATGAAGATATATGGCAGTGAAAATTTCATGACATTTTCAGAACACATAAAGCACCCTGGGCTTAGATAAATTCAGACCTAACTCATTTTGAAACATGAAGGTTGTAGCCTTGTCAAAACAAGTYGAATAATGATAACACTATAATGATTTATTGAAGTTCTTATGAGGAATAATAAGGAGAGTTTTAAATTATCATCTGTGGTAGTKTTTCATCTGCATGGGAATCATATAGAATTAGAATGTTTGAGAATAATAAAGCCTCAGCAAAAAGGCCAAATTATTACCGGGATAAAAAGAGAAAATCCTGTGAAACCATTTAATTTCATKTCAATGGATTTTTCCTCTCTGAGAATATTTATTAAGGGGACAAAAACCAACGGATTTGGAAGGCARTTTTGTCGTCAGAGCTCCATCTACCTAAGTGCAGATCTGGGTCTATGGACGCAGAGCACTGCTCCAGAATAGGAAGGACATTATTGCAATATGTATTGTATTGCATATCAGCAATTCCACCCTGATCAGACTTAAAAGGTAACTTGTGTAGATGTGTTTCAGAGAGCCTCTTTCAATTTAATTAACATTTTTCAAAGAGCTGCATATCAAGAAACACAGAGCATACAAAACAATCCAAAACCAATTTTGAACCCACATTTCCTGAAGTGAATACTTTCTGAGAAGCAGAATTTACAATAGCTGTAAATTGAAGCTGCATGTGTTTGAATGATAGCATCCATTTTGCCTTGATTTTGTTGTGCTTCCATGCTCATGAATTTAGGGGCTGTGGGGCTCCTTAAGAGTCTCTGTGGCTGAAAAGATTAACTATTAAATTTAGATGGGAAAAACAAAGGGTAAAATGAAAAGCAACAAAAACCTATGGTAAGTCTCTGCTACCCAGGACTGAATGCCAGTATTTGTAGAAAAGGTGGGTCCATTGGCCAGACTAGGATTTGATCAAGTAAAGATCAGTTCTGCAGGAGCTATGAAATACCAAGAATTTAGATTTTGTCTACCTTACAAGCATTAAAGCCTTTGTTTGTTATTTGGTGGTAATARTTACTTTGGAAGAGTTAAAAAAGGCTTTTCCTTTCCTTTTGATATACCTAAAAACAAAGAAAGGGTTCATTAAAGGAGATGGAAAGACAGATTTCATATMATCAAATGCAGATATTGGCCTATGTTCTCATTAGCTTGGTTTAATTGAAGCTTTTAAGGCTTCAGAAATAAATGAAGGAATTATTAACAACGTGTTTAATTCTCAGCCTATCATCAGTGGAAAAAAACAATGTTTAGACTCATCCCCACCTGTCAGTAAAATGAAATCTGATGAACAGAAAATGTATAGGAAAGCTGAGAGAGAAAAAAATTGAAAAATATATTAGTGGAAATATTTTCTTCACCAAAAGATGTACTGAATATTTTTTAAATGAGAGCTGTGATCTAAAAAAAATGGAACTAAATTTAAAAAATGGGTTATTTGACCTGTCTCTGAAGAACATTCATAGGGTAGGCTCTACAGGAAAAGACTAAATCCATTTTTACCTTAAATTTTTAGAATTACAATATTTRAAAATAATAAATATGAGGTCAATTGTCACCAAAGAGTTGAGAATTTTATGCAAGTACCACATTTGATCAGTAGTTATCTAAATAAGCTTGAAATTATATAGCAATCAAATTTAGTAAGAAAATAATATGCATAAACATAAATAAAACCAGGGATTTTAATATTATGGAAATGAAGAAATAAAATATTATGCTATCCCATTAATATGTCTCAGAACTTCTATCAGACTATGAATGACAGTGAATCTGAGATACAATAATAGAAAGTGAGATAGAGAAAGTTGGGGAAAGGAGAAAGTTCAAGAGGGAAAGGGACAAGRTCACATTGCATAAACCAAAACAATTTATTTAAAAATTGCAACATATACTACAAATGTTTTCCCCTCATTATGATCAACGCTGAAGAATATTGCTAACTACATAGCAAATGAGCAGCCCATCTGGACGTAGTAGCAAAAATATGATGCATTATGGAAGTGTGATGCAAACTGTAGTTGCAAGAGAAACCTTCTTTTTTTTCTATAGGCAGATGGCAAGAAACAAATTCTAATGAAATGAGCTATAAATTCCTTTGGTACTAGGACTCCAACCAAGGCATAAAAAGTCTGGATTCTTAATTAGATTAACCTACTAAATCCTTGGACTAATAATTACTGTTTTATTTTCCTTCTCTTGAGGGCAAATAACTTTCAGGAGCTTTGAAGAATATGATTCTATTAATCCATCTGTCAGTAGCCTTTTTAATATTAAAGAAAATAAATTTCAGGTGTTTCAATAACTAGTTAGGAACTGGCAGGAAACAGAGGAAGAGAAAACAATTTATTCAAATTGAAAACACGTACTGCCTTTTATAGGAAAGTGATAATAATGTGTTGTTATCACATAAAATTTAAAAGGACTATATGCAAACTGTATAAAGTTTGACACTTTGCATTCTTACTGGTTGGCATTACTTTGAAAATTAAAAAACAACAACAAATGGCATACTGTAGAGATAAAGACAGCAGTCWATTTCAAAAATATTCAAAAAATGTTAAATAGTAGCTTTTGCAAGCCTTATGAAAATTAATCTAAATTTCATCAACCAAGAGGTTGAAATCTCATAAACTTTAATAAAACAGGTGAGCCTTTACGTTCACTGAGAAGAAAAGGTGAGTGAAGATCTGAGTAGCATCATCATGATTGTTGTTTCCTACTTGAAAAAAAAAAAAAACCAAACTCTTAAGGGTAGCTCTGAACATTTTAAGTTTACTTGTGCAGAGATATCTATTTTGGAAGGCTGTCAGAATTCTACACATTTATGTAAACACTTTCAAGGTCATAAAATGTCATATTCATACCTTGTCCCTTATTCTAATTATTTTTGAGAAATTACATTATGGCAGCAATTTTTACAAGGTTGAGCAAGCACAAGAACCTCTGGAGAAGGTTGTGACTCCAAGATCTGAAGGAGCATCAACAAAAGGTATTAAGTAATTAGGAAATGCATCCTTCCAAAGTTAAAAACAAAAAAAAAAGTATAAAAGTAAATGTTACGGGATTAGGAAGTAAGGCAAAATTTAGCTTCTATTCTTCTATTGTTATTATCCAGGGTGACTTTTTACAAGGTAATTTATAATAAAATCACACATTAGTATAATCTTTGCTAAACACATCTAACTTTATAACCAGTGGAATTTAATTACCAAAGCAATAATTAAGAAATTYGGCTCTGTGATTGCACAGAGAAATAGTGTATAGTGAAAAATAATTACAAGATTAACTGGTACATATATGCCTTGAATTCAAGAATGTTGAATCTGTTAAGTCATGCACTGATCTTTAGATTCTTATTTGCATGCAGAAAGATGAATGCAATTTCTATAATGGAGATAAACAGATCTCACATGGAAATATTTTTAGCTGCAATGGTTATAATTCAGTAACAASAGTATGGACTGAGAAGAACTACTCTGTCTTTCCCTATGCCAGGTATTTTATAAGATATTTTACAGTGACTTGGTTTTGTATTTAAAGAAACACATTATGGTGGAACTCATCTCTKTCTACTCAGGAGGCTGAACAGACATACCAGGAAGACACAGTCCAAAGCACCTGACTTTTGAAGAGAACAAAATAACACCAAATTCTAAATTAAATCTACTTCCTCCCACCCCCCTCCCCCCCCACCCCCGCCCCCATCATTAGCAGCAGAAACAGTTAAGGAATTACACAAAACTCCAGATCAGGGCTGCAACTTCTAAACGGAAGTCAGTGTTGGGTGAACTTCCAACTCATTATATGTGAGCTGAAAAATATTTAGTTGCTTTTCAAATAAAATTTAAAAAAAGAAAACTGAAGTCATTTACTAGAATAAAAACCAAAGAAAAACCATCCTTTTGAATACCAAACATTTGTGTTTCTAAAACATTCYGGTGTCTTTGATGACCCAACACTAGAACTGCTTCAGTCTAAAGAAAAATTAAACAACCAGCATACAATTAYTTTTTTATTTCTCAGGCAGGTTTGTCTTGCTGTCCAAGACTTTTCCACCTTTCATATCTGATGTACCACAGCTCTGAATGTCATACCTACTTAAAAATACAGATTTTCACTTAACTGAATATYTTCCTTTACTTAAGGATACCTGTAAACATAAGTTTATGACCTTGCCTGCAGTTTGAAAAGAGGCATTAATGAGCTCTTTTCTAAAGCCACATAAAATGATACTGAGACCTCAAACAGAAGAAAAGTTTAGTTTATTTGAAGATATCATCACTTTTACTTGAGCTTTTCTCCAATTTCCTTATTACTAAATGGTGAAATATCATCAGATGAACATAAATATATATAGTGGATATAATGTTGTCCAGAGGTTTCAACAACTGTGCTTTCTTCATTGAGYTCTGGTCTGACAGAATAATATGCTGCTGCCCCACTGGGTGGCCCCTATGCTATACTTTTAATAGATTTGATGTTTTCAAATATAATTTCTTTTAAACAGTATTYTGTCTAATTTATATGACCAGCCAAACCAGAAGCTGAAAAGATAACATTTTTTAACTTCCTTTCTGATGAATAATAAATGTCACATAGGAATTAGAAAGTAGGATGTAGTTGCATGTGCCATCTGCTGCGTATGGGGACAGAAGAAAGATATTAGACTTTAAATTAGGGGTTTCTTTCCTAGAAACTCTAAGATGAAAGGAAAGCACACTGATCACTTGGAAAATAATACCACTCTCCATCAGTCATTAGAAATCTATGTGCTTAGAAAAATCTCACAATATGACAAGATACTCTAGAGAGCTCTCTAAGGAATATCTACAAAGTGTATTTTAAATAAAAATTGATGTCATTAATGTCATAGTCTTCTGATTATTTACTTTAATTTCTTTTCTGTTTCTTCTATTTGCCTAAGGCYTGAGATAGCAGGATATGTGGAGACAGATCTGAGGTGAAATATAAAAAAACTTGCATGTTGAATTCCCATAGTAGCTGACTATTTGCAAAAGTAAGGAGAGCTACATATTTACATATTTAAAAATTCACTTAACTAAAAAAAAAAAAAAAAAAAAAAAAAAAAACCAAAAAAAAAAAACCAACAAAAAAACCCCCAGAAAAACTATCCACATTTTACCTCTGGAGTGGAAACTGTTGGTGCGCCCATTCTAGCTGCCCACTTGGCCTCAGGTGTCTCTAAAGAGTCAAATGCTGACCTAACAATAAGTGACATGGATTAGGCTTGACTATAAGGTGGCACAGCCATGAGACATGACAAGGAAGGAGGTGGCTGTCAGGGATGGTGTCCTCCAGGATGTGTGAAGGTGGGATGATGAAGGGGTGTCTGGCTTCTGTTTTTTATTTTACAGCAATAAAATAAATACCAAATTTTGTTTTCTTCTGCTTTATCATTTATTGACTGCTACACACAGATTTTTAGTTTAAGGAATTGTCATATATTATTTTATGTAATATCAAATATTAGCATTTACATGTAAGAAAAACCAGGAATGGAATAAATGGAAAGGTAAGCAGGAGAAGAGTGCAATTATTTTGAAAAAGTGGTAGGAATCAAGTTGGTCATACACAATAAATAAATTTGTTGGGAAAAAAGCTCATACAAAAAGTATTTTAATATTTACTATTACCTGTAATATTATAGGACCTTGAAAGTGCCAACCTGGGATCAAAATATATTTTTTGTAGAGCTTTAATTAAAGTTTCTTASAAAATACATTCTAAACCATTGTGAGTTATATTGTCATTTAACCAAAATGACAATATTGATGACAAATGGTGGCTCAAATCAGATAAAATTGGTCACAATTATCTAATGAAATTAGCAATTGCTTTTACACAGTGTTCAGAGTAAGCCGGTACCACCCTCAAACCTACACACAGGTAACCCTATGCATGAAGACTTGTGAACAGGGGAGAAAATGTCGAACTATGGAACTATTCCTGAAAATACTGCCAGTACATTAAATTAAGACTCTTAACTTGCTTTTTTTTTTTTTTTTTTTTTTTTTTTTTTTTTTTTTTTTTTTTTTTTTTTTTTTTTTTTTTTTNGTGCACATCTCTGTAATTTTTTTTGGCTCAACAATCAGGAAACACAGAGATAAATTGGGACAACTTTAGCTGTAAGATAGCCGCAGATAACTCCTGTTCTGACTTTCAATTCTGTCCACATTCCCCTCTGAGAGGAAGCCTGTGCACAGTTCTGGGGATAATTTGCTTCAGAGACCCTTCCCTGCAGACGGCATGGATAAAAAATGAAGCTACACCTGGGTGGGGTGTTTTCAGCTTTCCAGCATTAAAATGTTATTTCAGCAGCTCTTCTGCAGCAGATACCCAGAACACCCAGACACCCTTTAGTGGCACCACTGGAGACACCACACAATAGGGTCACACCATAACGTAGCTCAAACAAAAAGACCACAGGCTTTAAGGCWACAAGGGTGTCATGAGCAGCTCACGAGACACCTGAACTGCTATGACACATGGAAATAACCTTCTGGCTTTAGAGTGACACCCTGGAAAGTAGGCACATGAGCCATTCTGTTCCCTTGCCAGTGGAGCAAGGGGCCACAGCTTGAGGAAGAGGTTTTTATCAGTGTAGCTATAATAGCAGTCTAGTAGAATTTCTCCTTGTATAGACACATGCTACCATAAAATGGACCCCAGCAGAATTTATTAGAGGTTAAAAACCTGTGTCTGAGGGCAAATTTCATCTTGTGAACTTTATCAGCTTCCTTATGCTAATTAGAATTTTATGAAATATTACAAGAACATCAGCCTCTACTCCCTGCACAGTTTTCCAGTAAATATTGACTTACAGTCTGTTAATAATGAGTGCAAGCAAATTTAAAAAAAATGCCCAAAGCTTCAGAAGGAAYATTCTGGTTGAGGAGTCACCTCCCACTTGCTCCATCAGCAGGAAGCCTGACTGTGTAGGAAACAGGGCTGTGAGGATCAGTAGAAACTGCTGTTGGAGCCTCTGAGCACCTACAGAAAGTAAGAAATAACTCGAACATTGTAACCCTTCCTTGTTCAGCTTGCTTTCCCCAGCATAATCTCAAAAAATAAGACTGGACGATACACCTTGTCTCCTCCTGAAGGATGAGGGAGCCCAACATGCACAGACTGGGAGTGTAGAGACACTGCAGCCATGACCTGGAGGGGAACAGCGCTCTGAGCAGTGACAGCAAGGCCAGCACTTCTCACCAGGGCCCAGAATAGGCAAGATGAGACAAATGCTGTCTGAAGGACATGCCTTTACAATGAATTTCTTTAGTTTACACATGTCAAAATCTATTCACAGGGTCTGACAGAAACAAAAGTGATTTGAGGGATGGAAGTCTGACAGAATTATATTCATATATTCTGTTTGCAGATCTATCAAAAAATGTTTGGAAATTCACACATCAAACAATGCTTGTATTTTCTGAAGCTACAGAATCTTAGTCATCTCATTTCATGTAATTAATTTTGTTAGCTGGTAAGCCAGCCTCATCTTTTTAATTATTGTCTAGCAAATAACATCTTAAAGACAATGGCACAGCTCATTTTTAGGCTGTTTATTTTCCCCAAAAACAAGCTAAAAGAAAGATGAATACGTCAGCAATTGAAACATCTTTATGGCATTGCATGGGTATATGGTGAAGGCAAGACAAGGCATATTCTACCAGAAAAACAGTGTTTTGTATCTCAGCATGCCATTCTCATGTTCTGTTGYTGTTCACTGCACACATTCCTCAGAACATCCTGAGTTCATTCTGATCAGGCGTGGGGTGGGTTACTTGGGAGACAAAAATATAGTCCTATTGAAATACATCATGTGCAACAGACTTCACATGTAGTTTTCCCAAGTCTCCAGCTCCTGCTGGCATGGCTCTGATTTTGACAAGATAGGTCAGTCTAGTTCAAAAGCTGGAACCCATTATRACAATCCCTTACAGTGAATATGTGGGAAAAATTAACTCTAATGGAACACAAATATTTTTGAGCAACTGTTAAATGCTGGGGCTGGGCCAAATGGACAGTTGGCCTGGGGCACCAGATTTTTCATAGGCACACGYATTGTTAATGAGCTCTTAGTCCATCTATCTGTTACCTTCAATCACTCATGGGTGCCTTCATTCTGCCTCCAGGAYGTGTGAGCCGAGACGTCTCGCCACAGCCTGGCAGCAGGGAGCCTTGATGTAGCCTGGAAGATGAGAGAAGGCAGCTGCAGATGAATGAATGCATGAAACTAGAGAGTGATGCAGACAGAAGTGCAGTCTGCATGTCACCATCTTGTGGGTTTCTGTTGTTTTGTCTTGGTCAAATAAGAGTCTGCCCTCTGTATGTGGGAGGATGTGGAAGCTTTGGATGTAAAAGGGCAAGGTGGCAGAAGGGTTTGTTCACAATGCATATTGGAAACTCTGATCTTGTTATTTTCTTTGTTCATCTTTTCTTCTGTTCATCTGCTTCTAGGCTTTTCCTTCATGCTCTGTGACTTCCCTTTAAAATTACTTTCTTATGTTTTCTATCCACTTAAAAAAAAACTTTATTACATTTTATTAATACTCTCAGTTAAAGTGACATGTAACTAGTAGAGATGTCACCAGTTCTCAATAAATAAATAAATTGTATTTATCTATTTATTCTTCAGGTAACAAGCAAAGTTGTTCAGTGWAAACTGAAGACAAAATACAACCAACAGCTCTGGGCCTCACCTAGGTAGGACAGTTTCTTGCACATTTTGATATTGTGTCCTTTGCAGCAACATTCTACATGGAAAAGATTGGCAACCATTAAACAGAGTTCTCAGTAAACCACCAAGGAAACAGCCAATTTAGAAACACTCAGGATCGTATAAATKACCCTTTCTGACCTTCAGCAACTTTGTTTTGAATTGAAAACAATCACCAGTCCAAGCATGCAGTAGGAGTGCCTCCCCATCCAGTTAGACATTCCCTCAGGGAAAAAAAATCAACAAAACCACAACAAAACCCCCCATTAGAAACTGCACATGTGTTCCTATATTTTAACTACCCAATACTACCTAATAACAACTTGATTACTATACAGTCAAACTTTAAACACACAATCATGTGTTTAAAGAATCTGCAAGAGGCAACTTTAGAAGCCAGGTGTTTGCCTAGATTCCCAAGAACTAAGAACTGAGAGGACAACTGAGTTCCAGATAGACCCTGTGTGCATTGTATGGCATATGACAAGTAATTAGTTGACTTTTTTTTTTTTTTAAAGGATGAGGAAAAGATTATTTTGCAATGCACAGTAATGACCAAATAGTCACCAGAAGTAATTATGCTGGTTTTGGTCTCATATATGAATAGTTTCCTCAATTTTCTTGTTATTTGACACAAATAAAAATTCAATAAATAAACTGTAATGGTCAATTTAAAACATTGATCACTTTGATCCATTGCAGACTTCCACTTAGGGTCAAACAGGAAATACCAGGTTTTTCAATTATATAGTTAGAGTGGTATAAAAGTGCTTTTTGGATAAAAATCAAATTAGGAATGAAGTCAGCCTCCAATTTCAGAAAAAGTAGTGACTCACAAGGGTTCACTGGTAATGTCATAGGCTACATATGTTATCTAGCAAAGTTTTCAATCTGGGCTGCACGTTCAGCATGTGTGTTCCACTTGCAACACATATTAGGATGCTGGAAATAGCTTGTGGATGTGAACTTCAATGACTATTGTATAAGAGTTAGTAACCTCATATATCTCARGATTTAGTACCTTGTATACCTGTCTAGAGGAATAGATGGCCAGATATGGGACAACACTTCAGTTGAGCAACAGTTGTGATGCAAATGATATGTGATTCTCCTCCCTCAGTATGTCTAGCTTCTTCATTTTCTCTCTGGAAATTGTTTGGGTTTTTTCAACACAAAAAAAAAAAAAATCTCACTAAAGTACCTATCACTTTCTATTAAAAAAATCTCCACAGAATAAAAGAAGCAAAATTAGATCATAAATTAAATTGATTATGATGTCTTTACCCAGGGAAATGACCCTGTGGAAAACTGCTGTCATTTTATTACAGGCTCTTTTGGTTATGCTCTATTGAATATTTGTCCTGATTTCTCTCACATAAAGACTGAGACTTCTGCCACAAAACACTGCACACTGAAAATTTTAAATGTCATTCTTGTATTGCCTTGCCACAATTCAATATTTACATTTTACTCTGCTTTCTCCATAGTGCACGAGTTTTCTATCCACACCACCCATATTTATTGGATACTTTCTAACAAAGCATCCATTCGCATCTCCCCCTCCTTCCTGCTTTTATTTATTAAATTACTCCATGCAGCACAGTAARGGTGTGAACAGTGAGTTATTTTCCTTTGCTGGCTCCCAATTAAACATGCAGCTGCTGCACTTGAGAATAATAGCCATCCAGGAAGCCTCTGATAAAGGAAAAGGAGAGAGGTAGACAGAAGGATCCTTACTGCAGCAGTCCTCATGGATGACCTGTTTCAAGGAATCATTGGGAGCTGGCATTGATCTACTGCAGAAGAGAAAGCTGACTGGCTAATGAAGGCATTGGTGGCATCCCATGCAAGACAAAGGTTTCTCTTCAGTGTTTTGACACAAGGTGCTGGAGCAATGAACCTTGTGTTAAAATTACACCTCTTAAGGGCTGTATTTTATTTTCTTAGACATATTGAGTAAGGTGAGGAAATAGATGAATGACAAACCAAAAATAATACAATTTGGAAGGAATATTAGTGTGAATACARTGTGCTGGAAATTGAATTAGCTGTGAGTCCCTGCTGAGTTGTATGAAATAGCTGTTAAAGCTAATTCTCATTGTAACACATAATGGTATTATCGATTTACTTGATATGTGGTTAATGAGTGTAATTTTTCAGACTCTTTGAATACAGTAAATCCTGTTTACTCTTTTAGTGCAAATCTGCCTGCTGCCTGTGATTCAACTTTCCTTTTGTTGTCTCCTCGCTCATTCAAATGGGCCTGCTCACATTCCTTCACTGCTAGGACTTGATAACATATTCTGTGGGAGCACCTGCGTGACCTTTTTATTACATCTCTGTTATCCTTTGTGACAGTCCAGTGGGAAATTCAAGAGAAACTAACAGCTGAATGGYAGGGGAGCATTAACCCCTTCAGGGACTGTACTTCGTGGAAGCTTTATGACATTACATCATGGTAACATGAAGAATGGGTCAGGGTCAGCTACAAAGGTCATTAAGAGGCTTGAAAGCCCTGAGACTGTAAGGGAAGAGCTCTGACAGAATGGAAGAAATTCAACAGTAAAGCACAAAAAGGAATCAAGGAAGATTTTAAATTTTTGGCACAAAATAAGCCTCGAAGGCAAAGGGGCTTCGGACTTTGCAAGGGCATTGCCTGCCTTGCAGTTATTCTCATGGTGAGCAAGCAGTCGAGATCTTTCCTGACACAGAAAGGATTGAGGGTAAATTTAATTGTAATTTTGACCAGATTTTTGCTTTTGTGCTCAGGGATTTTAGACTCTGTGTGATTAGGAGGAGGGACATTATKAGTGAATTCCATATTAGAGTGTGTATATTTCCCTTTTGTTCAACTACCATCCTGATTTCCCAGGTTAAATATGCTTCAAAAMCAATAAAGTGGATATTCACTGTGTATTTATTCATATCTTTATGGTACTGGTATCTGGCTATCCTTTCCCATATACATAAAAAAAAACAATACTCAAAAATACTGTTGAAGTCTTAAATGCTTTTTTGAAATTGCAGAAAAATGTTTTATGGTTTCTGTGTCTTCATATGAATTTATTGGAAACTGCCATGACCTCTGGGCATGGGAGATCATAGGATCTCCTTTTCACTTTTTCCCTGGGTTTATCTTGCAAGGGGATAAAGAGTATTGAAAACAAGAGTTCTTATAATTATCATATTTGTATCCACCCGCATGACAAGGTTTTAGTTTGAGTAAAACCTGYTTTTTTTCCAAATGTCTGTTTTGATTTGGCACATTGCCAGTTRCTGTCCTTTCTCAGTGGTGGTGTCCTTCAAACAATACACACACATCATTTCTTGACAGTCTTTGATTCTACAAAATGCTCCCAAAATGAAGAAAATGAAAATACTCAGGAAAATTTACGCAGTTTCTTCCAACCTCTCAAAAATATTAGTGATGTTTAAAGGTTCAGATGCCCTTTGTCCCTTCAACAATCACACCTCAGACTGAATGACTGTTGTCCTTTATTGGARTATTCTGTGGTTGGTAAATACTAAATTAAAACATTAGAAAAATCAAAACAGTCTTAGAATCCTACTCCTGCTACCCAGGACAAACCCATCTTTTACAAAAAATTAATAAAATGAGTTTTGTACCAGTAGAGAATTTTATAGAATAGATTAAAAATGATTAAAAAATAGAATCTATTTCAGCACTTTAAAAATCCCTACTTAAATATTCCATTAAATTTTCATGCATGCACCCTGTCCTCCCTGTTCCATTCAGGTCRTATTATCAGTTTTAATTACCCTTCATGAGCATGTGAATACATTTTTAGTTGATGATGTCCTTTTTAATTCCATGCATATTTTCTATCAAATATACAATTAGAGAGGAAATATGGTAAGTTCTCCATTTCCACTTATCTAAAATCCAAAGGTCATACAGCTTATTGTTTGAAATGCTTTCTTTTTCTGAGTTTCTGCAATGACATCCAAACCCCATTTCTATATTAATGTGTGATAATCATCAGTTGCAATAGTAGTAATAATAATAATAACAGAAAACATATGGGATCTACTCATATTTATCTACTGTATGAAGTACCTAATTTTTGTAAAAGTACTACGAATATGTGAGGKTCACTTTTCGTGACAATCACCAGAATTTTCATGCAGTTATTGTGAGGATGTGGCATTAACCATTTCCTTTCTCTTGCTGAAGTCACATAATAAGGAGATTATTCCTTCTTCCCTAGAAGCTGGTGTAAGAGGATAACAGCAAAAACAGAGTGCCCAAGTACAGATCTCCTAAGAGAAGAGACTAAATGCTACATCAATCAATAATGGGGTTTAACTGTCAGAGAGGTCCCTCTGTRGACCTTTTGTTCTGCTTGGATTTCATTTCTGTCCATACTCCTCTCATCTACCACATTCCTAGRGGCAACTACTCCTACAAATTTATCATCAAATAAAACAACCATGAAGCTATCTTCCAAGGGTATTAGTCAACTGGAATAAAAAARTGAACTTCTGATCTGTTTAAGCCGACACTCTTCTTCTGGGTGGGGCTGTGATTCTAAATTTTATGTACATACCACCACTGCAATAAACTGTCAACTTTGACTCCAGGCACAAGTGCACAAATAGATCCAGACTTATAATGGGTTTTCAGCTTAAAAACTAGTCACGCCCTGGGCTTGCTTTGATACTAATTAAAGATTACAAAAATGTGTTTGATATCTACTTTTATTTGTACAGACCATTGAAAAAAYATTAATGACAAAATAAATAAAAGACTAGAAAAATAATTTTGAAGTCTTCATTATTTGTGACCTTCCATGAGAGTATCTATGCAGATTAGAAGGTAATAATCACTTACAGGGTTTTTTGCTTACTTATGCCTTAAATTTCTCATTGGGTTCAGCTAGATTTTTTTTTTTTCAACAAGCAGTAGCTTTCTTGTTAAATGACTAAGCACAAAAGTATTAATTAATTTAAATACATCTGCTTTTAAATGAGGTTCTGCCTCTCTCGCTCTCTTCCCCCCCCCTTTAACTTTTTCATAAAAAACTGGGGCGGGGGGAAATAAAAGAAAAAAAAAAACCTCAGAAAACCACTTATTTTATTGGAAAATTGAAGTCATTAAAGGGGAAAAAGTTCTAATTTTCAGCAATGTTTTTCATTGCATAGAATAAAGACAGAGTACGAATACGTCGCATCTTTGAAGAGGAGTAAGAAGAAGGTAAATGCCCCAAACCTTCCCTGGAATGACACAAATCTGGCTTGTCCTGTGCTCAGGTTACAGCCCTGGAGGCTCAGGCTGCTCGTGCACTGAGTGATGGAGAGGGCAGGTGAGTGACACCACGGTGAGAGGGGACAGGGAACACTCCCAGAGCAGCTGGTGCTGCCCAGGGCAGGAGGGTCCCTCTGCCTCCTCCAGAGCACATCCAGAACCTGGGACTGAGCCTGGGMTGGCATCCAGATGTGTTGGATATGGGACAAGCCCAGCCACAACTGTATGATTTAGGTTAAAATAATTTTTTATATATATGCCAATAAACCTACGTAACCCCACTTTCTAAGATACTTTTATCTCTGATCATCCTAAGGATATGTAAACATTAAAAACCCAAGCATCCAAAATGGTTTCACACAGCTTCAACCATTCCATAACAATGTACCTTCACATAAAAAGTCATACCTAGCTCTGAAACTCCAAATAACTTGTTTATAATAACTATTTTTAGATAAAGAAACCAGTTTTGAAACAAGATGAATTTAAATTCTTCCAAGCCTGAAAATGCCTGGCTTCCTCTGTAATTATAATTTAGCAGACATAAGGCTAGAGGGTAATTTTTCCCTGATGTTTCCCTGGTAAAAATGAGCAGTGAAGTCGGAAAATACACCAATTTTCACTTTGCAAAAAAGCTGAAAAACATAGTTACCTGCTAGGTACCATCTCTTTGATGTAATTTCTGAGTGTAAATAAAATATCTTATCTACAATCACTGTCTAAGAAACAAGAAAACTACCAACAGAAATTATTTTTGATTCATTTTTTAAATCACTAGAATATTTTAAAATATTTTTTTAAAACCCAACCTAAAACCTAACTTGATTCAAAATCAGAAACTACTTTTGCTAAAACTTTGCTGACTTGATAGGAAAATTGATAGAAAAAAAAGCAATTGATAGGAAAAAAAGAGAGCAATGGAAATGTGTTCATACAGAAGACAATAAGATAATAGAGTGTATGAGATTTAGATTTATAATAAATCAACTAAAGTTGATTTTAAATATAATTKTAAACATAATCAGAGCAAGAAAAATTCTAAATTGGAAGTACTATTTTTGGATGTAGAAGGGGGCATTTTATCAGATGCAGAAAGGCAGAGTGGAAACTCTTCTTACATACTTCTGAAGTAGCAAGTTCAAATATTCGTATCTAATGAAGAGAGAACATCTTTTCAGCCCAGCAGTCATTAGAAAGAAACAAACCTTGGTAACATGAACAGGAAGGAAATTAGGAGGCTGAATATTTTACACTCAAATCTCATTCAAGAGATAGCTGAGAATTTAGTTTCCTCCTTGAGGTGGTTCATAATTGCTAAATAATGTATATGAGAAACAAATTGGTTACACTGGCTTYTGGTACACATTTCTTTCATATTTTGAACAACATAACAAATGTTTGAAATTGATCTTTTTGTGATCAGGATTTAGTACAAAAGATTTATAATATAGCAATTTTTTTCCAAATCAAATTACTATATAAAATTARTTGTGCTTCAAGTCATCAGATCATGTAAGAGATGTGGAATGTAAACATCCATCTCATCTAACTATCCAGGTCTTTCACAGGTCAGTAAAGAGAAAAAACTATCTAGAGAGATAATTCGTCCTACCATCAAACATGTGTCCATCCKCCCATTGATAACTATTTACTGTTTGAATATTCACCTTTGAAAGTTAGAACATGCTGGTTCTAAGTAGAGTAAAAAAACTATTTCAGCATCTTTGAAAGTAAGGGATTTCTTTAAAGAGGGTTGTTTATTACTAGAAATTCTACCATTAGTAGCTATCATAATGAACGGAAAAATAAATGCAGAAATATTTGCAATGACTTATTAATGTTTTCCTTTTTAATAAAAATGCTTAAGTGAAGGCAACATTCAGTAACAAATTCTAAAGGTAAAAAGGCTAAAAGACATTCTAAATTTTCTTGCTCTAGATAATCTGAAAACAAATTAGAGTTATAAAGTGCAGAGCAATTGACCTTCTTCAATATTATATACATCACTTATAAAGCTAATTGCATTTTAATTGGGTTTTAGTAAATGGACAGTTTTGCAATGAGATATTAGATTTTAAACACTTTTGGTTTTAATGAGTGTTAATTTTACTGGTGATTTGCTTCAGAATAGAAGTATCATGACTGAATTAATTCTGCCTGAAGCTATTCTATATTTTAAGGTCATAAATGTTGACAAGTATTATAGATGATAAGGAAATAAAGGATAAAAAWAAAAACCGGGGAAGTTCAGCTCAAAAAGAGAAAAAAACCTAAATAAAACTCTCAAGATATAATGGTTCTGCAAATGTTAGAAAAGACATTTTGAGCTGCAAATGTTCACATATTTTGAAGTAAATCTTAGCAACGTTTGACCTTTTATTCTAAGTATAATCTCAACACAGTCCTCGATTAAATCTGAATGTTTGAGATAGAAATATTTTTTTCCTTTTCCTCAGGTTCTTTCCTATTGCATGACGTTCTYTTATTCATATGTAGGACATACAAATAGTCCTATTGAGATATCTTCCTTCAAAAATTGTATATTTTTCTAGCCACATACAGATTTAACATCACTCATTTGAAAATATTCTTATGTCTTCTATTCACATTCTAGTGAACTCTTCCTACCTGCAGCATCATCTCTTCAGCTGTTAGCTGGACTCTTTGCATGTGCTTTATAAAATCTCCTTGTTCCCCTTTTCCCATGAGYCCTGACCCTTCCTTCCAGGGAGGGACACCTGTTGCTTGGTTTCTGATCACAACAGCTGGAGTTAGATAAAATGGAGTATTGAGTATTCTTGAAAATAACCCTGAGAGGCTGRCTGCTGAGGCCTTTTCGTCTTGGAGGGAGCATCATTGACACTTTTTCCTAAATATTTTCTGTCAAAGTTTAGCTGCAGTATCTCTCAGGACAAAGCCCAAGACTCCCCTTCATTCATAATTTTTGTTGTTTGCCTGTGTATAGCCTGGCTGCCTGTGGTGCTCTTTTACACTACTAGCTGCTGCCATGTCATTTAGATAAAGCATTTTCAGCTTTTTAAATATATTTTCTTGTCTCATCTTGAGATGTCACACTTAACGGCTCCCAGTGCCAGCAAAGGTAACTTGGCAGTTACCATTCATCCTTATTGCAGCAATTTTACATGATCCTCTAACATGGGGAAGGTTTCAAACCAGAAGCTTTCAAACCAGAATAGTGGTTTGAAAATGTCTTATAATAATACAATAAAATAATAGCTAAATAATACTAGAATCAGATAAATTATATATATATATAATACATATGTACATATGTACATATGTTTATATACATATGTACATATGTATATAAATTATTTATATTAAAATGATTTATACATAAATGATTAGGTTTTTCTGTAAGAAGAAATCTTAAAACATCATGTACTATTGTGACAGTAATCTAAAATAATTTTCTTGCAAATTGGTATAGTACATTAATTTTATTGAAACATTGCTTATTGTTTCTTAATTTAAAATAAATTAATAGATTAATAAAGTAATATTTGATAGGTTTGTACAAGTGAGAACAAATATATCAAAAAACTGTGAGAGGCTAAACATATATTTAATTTAAAAGAGATATTTGCCTTGTGTGCTTGAGGTGTTAAACTTCAGGCCATAATCTTTTGATATGATCCAATACCTCCCTCACCAGAAATGCTGCTGTACTCAACATGTCAAACATTTTTATTCTATATGTAACACCAATTTTGAACTCTTCTGTACTTTGGGGTATTCAAGGGATGTTTCACATAATAAAAATATGAACATATAGACATAGTTTATTTCCTCATGTGTCTCATTCTGAATAATAACTCTGAAGCTACTATTTATAGAGGATAAAAGCACTGAATTTTTTTTAGGGAGGAAGGAGGTTTCTACAGCTATTTCAATTTTTATATTTATAGATCAACCCTCAATTTTTTGTTTACATATATTTCTATTCCAACAAGCACATATATATACACTGATGTTACTGTGGGGAGGTAAGATTCTGATTCCAGAAATATCTATAATTAGTGGACCTGGATGGTTCAAGTGAGAGATATTTTTTCTGAAAAACRTTTTGAAATAAATGTATGCCAAGTAAAACGTCTGGAAAGTCGGAATAGCAATGATCAGTCTGAATCGCAAAGGGAAATTTTAACTTAAATGTGGAAGGGTTTGGTTATTGTGCGACTGAGGTGGGGAACCCACATACTGACCCAAAAGACCATTGCAAAGTGCGTACTCATTTAAGTAACTCATTCAACTCAAATGAAAATCAAAGATCAACAGCTCCAGATGTGCAGCTAATGCACAAACACATTGGTATGAAAAAGAGAGCCCTGGAAATGGGTCTGCAATGGAGAACTCCTTATGTAGCTTCCTGTAAGCAAAGACTAAACAGCTGACATTCCAACTGCCTTTAAACTTTCTGAAACACAGTACTAATATACTTACCTGTGTAAAGAAACACCAGACACTTCTAATAACATTTGGACAACTGGTTGAACAGGCAGTATGTACTAAGTGCTTTCAAAATCAGAAGGCACAGTGAAAGTTCAGAGGATTTACATTTTTTTTTTCTCCAAGATCAGTAAACAAAGCTGAGTGGTTTTCCTGGAGGAGGGGGAATTCTTTTCATTATTCCAGGTGGATAACTGTACTAATGTTTTTTCTACTAAAAAAAAAACAAAAAAAAACCAACAAAATAAAACAAACTAATGGTCCCAAGCAGAGTTTTGGCTTCCAGATAACTTCTGCTGGAACATCTGGACTATGGATCAGCACAAAGAACATATAAAACATTAATGCTACTGGATCACATGTTCCTTGAGGTATACTTGGACCAGGACACAAGACTTCACTTAGAAATCCTCAACAAAACACCATTAATCTAGAGGTTTTTATTAAAATAGCTTAAGTTTACACACAAGGACTCCAACACAGAATAAGCCATTGCCTTCAGGAAAGCTGTCAATAAAGACATGTCTGGGAAAAGAAATCCCCAGGACTTGAGACCTGAGCACTATCCAGAGTGGGAATTCAAAGGGTGAGAAGGTTAGATTTATGGAGAACCTTTAGTTGGAAATAAGTGCACTGAAATTAGGGGTTTTTTGTAGACAGTTTTTTCACTCTACCCTAGCTGAAACCAGGACAACTTCTCAGATGTTAGATGTTACCAAACCTCGCCTTTCTAGTTATTACCCTGTATTTGTAATGCAAGGGTAATTATCTTGTGTTAATTGTAAAGTACTTTCAGAAAAAGAAATAATTTTACTTTTATTCAGCCTAATTTTTTCAGCTCAGATTTACATACTGATACAGGTACATGATGGCCTGCAGCAAATTAAGAGCCAGTAACTTTGTTAAAAATATAACATGGTGGGAACATACCAGTAACCACAAAAAGTCATGGAACTTTGACTGGAAAGATTAAGAAAAGTATTTTACTTTTAAACTTTCTGCAATACCTCAGTTGTATAAATATTTAAATTTTAAACTTATTTTATTATAGGCAGATGCTCATCTGGTATAAATCAGTGTGGCTTCTTTGAATTTGAAAGAGCTATGCTGATTTACTCCAAGTAAATCTATGTCTGTCCCATCATGTTTTTATACATAATTCTTTCAGAGTGCCTTTTAAACTGATAGGTTATTTTCGGCTACAAGTGAAGCTGCATTCTGCCTGTTTTTAAGCTATTTTACCCATAGACAAATCTGTGCTGGCACAACAGGCTTTTAGAAGTTGAACAAAATCCAAAAAAATCCAAGCTACGTATGTAGTAAAAGTTGGCACCAGTTTATCTATAAATTCTTAACCATAAGAACAACAGTAAAATCTGCAGCTCTGAATTTTCAGACTATCTTGTTTAGCTCAAGGGCAGTTGCTAATGTAGGCGATCTCACACCTCAGATGTTAAGGGTATAAAGACATCACATTTTTGCTTTATATTTATTTGTTATGACATTGCCCTGAAGAAAACTAACATTACTGTTAAAAGTGTAATACACATCACACAGTGAATGATAGCTTGATCTGTCATGACAGAAGGTACAAAACATGTGAAAAGTCTGTTATCTTCAAATTTGGCTCCTTGATCCTTTAGTAAAAAAAAATGTGTTTCATTTGTAACAAGTGTAATTAAAACCATACTGATTAATTCAAGACATAACCAAACATCTTAAATCCTGTGAATAATTTACATAGCATTCTGTTGTCTGTTGCTTTATTCGCTCTGTTTACTACACATGGAAAATTCAGCCTCATCTTCAGATGCACAGCATAGATGCACCATGAAGGATTCTCGTAATTAAAAGCATTTTCAAAGGGGGGAGAGAGAAAATTAGTGTAATCATAACCATTCTTCATAGGGTAATCTCAAAAGAGGATGAACTTCAGGGCAGGATCCATGAGAAAGCTCTCCAGTGATACCAAAATTCTTCTTGTACTGAAGGATGAGCTAGGTTGCAATCTTCAATATGTATCACATACAGAAGGCTGATCAACTCCAGATGAAAGTTAAATCTTTTGCAATAACTACTGCGTGTAGCCTTCAGACCCTCATGCACTTTGTGGAGTGAAAGATGCACAGATTTTGTTCTCCAAATTCACTATTCCAAAACAAACAGCTATGCTAAACAAACCGTCAGAGCTGCAGTGATAAAGAGGTGTCAACACCTCTCTGCAGTTTTTCTAGGGAATACAGTTCAATTAGGAAAAAAATTATCCCAGCCTGGAATCTAGTTCAAAGATAAATCAAAGCTTACTTAAATTGGAAGAAAAGCTCTCAGACAATTTATCATGCAAAAGAATGAAGGGAAAACAAAATTAATGATATTTCAGGATTTATTTTGCATATAGTGGATAACAAATATATTTCTGGAAAAAATCCCATGCAATTTCAATGCAAACTTTCTTCCAGCTATTTGAGACAACTGTGCTCACTGCCTTGTAGATGGACATTGCCTTGAAAGTATCATTCCAAAAGCTTAAAAAACGAGTTAATACAATTAGTTTTGATTGAAGAGGAAAAAATTATATCCTCTCCTGCACTAATCCTTGTAAAGATGCCTTTCATGCAAACAAACATCAAGAAGATATCTATCTGTCCTTGGGGCTAGAAGCTCTACTTCTATGATCACTTTGAGTGGAAGATGCAGATAGAGATGAGTGAAGAGTAGAACTCTGTGTCCCTTGTGTTTTGGAATGTGATGAGGGACAGATGTCTTGCACTTTAGAAGAGATGAAAACTGGCTCTGTAAAAAGCAACAGAGAATCAGAAGAAAAATAAGGTGTTTAGACAAAGGAAAAGGGAATGAGAGGAAGCCAAGCACAGCAATGTGCCTCTTTCTCCCCTGTTACCCCTTCAAGGCACAATATCTTCACTGTGCAGCTTCCTTCTGTTTTTAGAAGAGTGGGTCTGACTCCCTCTGCATTCTTGTCATGCTGTAAGTGTAGGGGGATTGGGGGGTTGGGCTGGGGATATTTTTTTTAAGTATGGAATTTGTGCTGGGCTGACAGCAAGATTAATAGAGGGGACCATAAGGATTCCTGCTGAGCACTCTATTAAGCCAATAAGCACTGAACTAAGAAAAATTTGCACAATGGACCGTAATGGCTTCTGAACAGCTGTTCTGGTCTACCATGTCCAAACCCTACTTTTGAAATAATTTCTAAAGTTTGCTCCTCCTTACAAGTAAGTTCTTCCAGTTTTCACTATACATCAAATAAATATAACATAGTAGTTCAAGTTGGGGTTTCATTTTTCTTGTTTATAAGCAGAAGGGTTTTTTTTTTTTTTCAACTTTATATCCTTACTCATGTTCATATTAATTCTATTCTTAGTTTTTCTACTGTACCTCATGCCTCTTCCCTTATGCATGTGCAGTTAGTCTTGTTTTCCTTCCTAGCCTATGTTTTACATCTTCTCCACAATACTTGTTTTGCTTCAGCCTTGTTCTTTTTTTTCTTCACTGTTCTTTCCTGATTTACAACAGATCCCATTACTCCCTCCCAACTTTTGCCCTTACTTTATTTCTGCCTTCAGCTTAACCTCCTGTTCATGAGTCCATAAGCTCTAATTTATCTTCCACTCCAGTGCTTGCTTAAGTAAAATTTAAGAATTTTTTTTTCTCCCCACTCCACTATTACAGAGCATGGGAGTTCTGGGGCCCTTAAAAAGGCAGCTGGTCCCATTTTGTAAGGAAATTATGCACAGGTGCTGGGAATCATCCAGGGTTGATGGGTTTCCAGCCCCAAAAGTCATAGAAACTTATGTATGTTTGTGACTGGGGAAGGTTTTACGTTTTTTTCCTTTCCTCTGGGAGGGAGAGGATTGAAGCAGCTTTGTACTGACAACGACAAGAACTGGGATGACAGTAGGATGACAGAGGCTCCCTTCCCATGACACAGTAGCACAATTTGAGCTTTGTGCTCACCACTTAGCATGGACCTTTTACATTTATATACCTACCATAACTGAAGTTTGGCATTCAGGATGTCACTTCTTTAGTTGTATCAAGAAATCATATCTCTGACTAGCCTTGTTAAAAAAAGGCAGAAGAAGCAAGATTGAAATTCTTTATAAGAATCAAAGATACAGCATCAGGCTAGAAGGTTTACTTCTAGAAGTACATTAGAGGATGATCTTGACAGGTGATGATTATATGTACATCTAATTTCTTGAAAAAGGCTGTGGCAAGCTAACCTTGATGCATGAAGAGATCCCAGAAGTTTTATGTATTAAATTGATGGTGTATGTTCCAGATTTGATGTCAAAAGCTAAGTCTTTCTTTTAGTAAGGGTAACTCTGGTCAGGGTATAAGACTTTAAATTATAACACTTGGTTTGTTGTATGCATTAGAATAAGATCTTTTATCTGATTTATGGCAAATGGTATCTAATTATCTGTCCGAATGCAAATCTGAGGAGTGTACCTGGCTTCTGACCTGAAATCTAGTGCTGAAAATGTCAGCTGATGACCAAAACCCACAGTTCTCTTCATTCTGGTATATAACTAATTCGATAGGTTCAGACAGAGCTTGCAGTTTTCTAGAAGCCACTATGAGCAGGTATTTCATGTGCACAGCACTGACTGACTCACCTGATGTATTGAGGTTATGATGCAACAGTGGAGGAACTCTAAAGCTCATCTGTCCCACCTTGTCTGAATAGAAACCCCAGCCCCAGTAATGAGATTGTCTAACATGATCCCCTCCTGACAGATGAATAAAACTGTTCAGTGGTATATACTGCAAATGTGTTCTTAATTTACGATTATGGAATCATGGAAGTGGGACAGTGTTATTTTATCTCTTGTTTCAGATTGAGAAGATATCACAGATGTTTATTGGCTTTTAAACATTTGCTTTGTTTACCCTGTGAAAAGCCTAAGATTCTTTCGACAGACCTGCCAAAAAGAAAACTGCTATGGTCTGTAGAGGATCTAGGATGCCCTAGCTTTTAGGACAGACCTAACAGTGAAATTAGACTTGGTCAGCTTTGCCAGAAGATTTTAATCAGTACTGGATTCCTAAGATAGACCCATGCATCTATGAATGAGAAATAACGTTTACACAGGGAAATAAAGGCTGAGGTTTTGAGACAGGTTTGGAAGTCAGACTAGAAGCTTATCCTGATGATCAAGATCTCTGAGTCCTGCTGCTTCTGTGAAGGTTTATTTTAAATCAGGGAAGACTCAAGGGATGGACTTCAGCCAAGTGGCATCACTGCTGTTTCCTTCAGATCTCCTTTCCTTTTAGGAAAGATCTCCTTTCCTAAAAGGAGATCTGATCTCCTTCAGAGATCTCCTGATCCTTTCCAGAGATCTCCTTTCCTGATCTCCTTCAGATCTCCTTTCCTTTTATAGGTGGGATCTATAACTGGAAGACCAAATATTTCTGAGGATTACCTTTCTCTGAATTAAGGGGTAGAAGTAGATAGGCAAATTTTTTGATGATTTTGTTTCAACACCTTGTGACAGAAGCCTGTAAACACTTATTGTATAGAATAATTGTGGTTATACAATTTGGTGAAAAAAGATTGAAACATAAGAAATAAAGGAAATAAAGGATGGCAGGTTTACATAATATGGACAAATTTTATTAGTGATGCTTTAAACAAAAGTACTCAGAGTATCAGCCTCTGCTGTGTGAAATTCAAATRCAGTGTTAGGGTTTCRTGTGTCCTATCTTTGGCWGAGGTCATATYRCCTAAATATTCTCATTTTTAWRTAGATAAGGTCCTGAGAACTGACTGTTCTTCTTCCTCTTATGAACTTCAGTTTTAGTATTTTCTATTTTKATATTTTCTATATAMTCTATRGAAATGGACCRTAGGACCATTTCAACAATAATTCAYGRGACTAAATTGTGTGCATTGAACATTATCAATTAAAAAATGGAATTCTCAAAGAAGACAGGAAGGAAAATTCAAGGCAAATTCAAAAGTTCCTCACAACCATAATTCCCACAGGTAAAAGAGAGAAGTGGTCTTTCGCGTTTTGCGAGACAACATTTGGGTTTTATTGTAGAGGTGGAATATAAAGCATGTAGATCAACTGTCCTCTTTCTTCCATTGAATAAGAGGTATAATCTCGCCTAGATTTTTCTTAATTTTCAATTATTGCTCTCTGTTTTTTTTTGTTTGTTTCTATTCTAAAGTTCTAAACAGTAACAGTCTTTAAAGGATAATATAAAATGCATCTATAATGGCTGGCATGTTACTCCAAGGCCAGTGTTTGCCAAAACCTCATTCTTCTAGCAGATGGACTCCAACAGTTTGGAAGCATTAGGCATCTTTTCTTTATTTTCTAGTGAAGGTTGCTGTGAGAACAGGAAAAAGCTACTTAGTTCCATGAAGAATGTAAAAGTTTTTATAAAGTATTTGCTTGGGTGTATTCCTAACGTAATACTCTGAGCACAAAAAAAGGCAAAACTTCAGGAACTTTTGCTTTTGATATTTTGGGAGAGTTTCTGGCATTGGCTGGACGGAGGGAGGCAGGGAGGCAGGGAAGGAAGGAAGGGAATAGATATATATTGCTCTAAAGGCAGTTCTTTCAAAAGAGGCACTTAATATCTCACCTGAAGAGACTGAAGAGTAATGCTGTGTAAAAGAAAAATTTGCTTCCTATAGAGGGATTAACAAACCAATTTTTCATTAGAGTACTAGAAGGTAAGACCAAATGATACATAAATTGCAGAAGCAAAATTTAGAAAAGAAACAATTTACATACATTGTCTTTCACTTCTGCTCTAATATCCTTTTTCCCCTGTTTTTATGAAAAGTGAAAGGGGACTGACTCTTTTTCTTGTAAAATAACTTCTAAAACTCTCAGTAAATTTTTTTCTAAATTGATAAATAATCACAATTGTGATATCCAGCTGTGATGCAAACCCTGAATTTGTAAATATTTTTTCATCCTGTCTCATTTTATATATGCATTTTTTTTTTTTTAAAAAAAACCAGAAATATTTTCTCAATTGTGAATTTTTGCCTGCATTATTTAACACAAATTCAGATGCAGGATAATAATATCTGATGATTGCTGGTATTTTCATGAATTCCGCCGTGTCTCAGGCTTCTTATTTTATTTCCTCCATACAATTTGTTCATTCTTTGTTTTCTATGGCCAAGTGGACAATTGAAATTTCAAAAGTAAGTGGAAACCCTCATCAGAAGTGGATCTGCACCTACACATCAAAACCAGACAACAGACATTACAAAAGCACTGATAAATTCTTCTGATAGCGCACGAAAAATGTAGCTCTTCAGTGTGAAGAGGCATTTCTCAGACTTTTCTTGGGATTTCTGCAGTTGAGTCAAACTGCAGAAAAGAAAGTGGTATTTCAGGGCCAGTATTTTCTTTTCACAGCCACATATATGCACTCGTCTTGCCCATTAGTTATTTCTCAGTGTTAAATGTGAAGAATTATTTCACGTGAGAAAATTAAACCAAAAGCAACAATGGCAATGCTCCCCTGTCTCTCTTCCCCCTGGAGAAACAGGAGGAACCAGGCAATGAGCTGCAAATTTACAAGAGTTCATTTGATGACTGAATTGATTTTCTCTAATCCCACCATGCTCCATATTTTCAATCAAAAAGCCAAGTGTTTAACAAAGGCTTTTGCCCTGAATAGAGGTATCCTGGAAATTGCCTGTTTCCTGCAGCAGCAGAGATTCCCAGCCACTTGAATTGTATGAGTCAGAGCCCTCAAACAGGTCTGTGTGTGACTGCCAGTGGCAGTGTGACAGTGTTTTTCTTAGCAGCTGGGGTAGTTTAGAAGTTATAATGGAAAGGTTTTCAATGACTTCCCAATTATGTCTGAATATGCTTGGAGTTCTGCTTTGATGTTGCCAACATCATATATGAAAGTATCTAAGTTTTCCAGATGTTTCCTCAATAAAGTGAAGCATTTTAACTCCCAGTGACCAAATCTTCCCTTCTATATTTGAAGCTCCTTTTCAACCACAAAGAGAAATCCTAGATGAATTAAATCAATAAAATTACAGTTTTACAATTCTGTTATCTGTGTCCAAGCTGGGCTGAAGTTCACAGCACTGAATAATCTAAGTTTGTTAAGATCAAACCTTTTCCTGGATGGGGTCTACACTGAAATCTGTTCTCTTTGTACCTCTTGGAAATTCAGATATTTTCATCTCTTGGTGACTTCTAAAAGCAGTTTTCAGCTAAGGGAAAAATCAAGTTTTTTTCCTCAAGTACAATTTCAGGCTCCCAGTCAACATCAGAGCATTGTTATTTCCTATTAATTTAATTTTTAAGCCTAAAACATGAACTATTAAATAAAATTTTAGAAATAATCAGGATCTTTACACACAAAGTTCATGATTGCTGGGTTGGCTCGTCAGACATAAGGAGACATGTCTTTTGCAAAGAATATTTCAAAAAGCAACTGAAAATAAAGAATTAATTTAGCTTTTTGTTGCTTCGGTCTCCCAGGAATTCAGAATTTGAGAACTGTCATAAAATGCCCGTTATTAAAATGGAACTGATGGTATTCACAGGTTTCACCACTCCCAAGAAAAAGTTTCTAACCTTATCTTGGAAGAGGGCCCTTTTAGTGCCTGGTAATTTGAAATTCTATCAACAAGAGAATGACTTTAACACAATATTGAATTAAACTTGCATTACAACCAACTACAGATGGAACTTCATCTGTTGTAACAGCTACAACATTTAAGAAGACTCAGTCATTGCACTGAAAATATTTAGGCAGTCTTTTATATATTTTTTGTATGTCTTATGGTAACCACCAACCGTCACAAAGACTCAATGTCTGCATTTTCATCCAATTAGCAAACGAAGGTAGTCAGTTTTCAAAATTATTTGAAAATTGTAGTGATAATTTACAAGTTTATTTACATCACTGTTTTGCAGAAACTTTCAAACATTTCTGCTGAGAAAATCTCAGTAAATTGTTACTTTTAAAATAATAACTATTATTCTTTTAATGTTTAAATAAAACATTTTTTTTACTAAAAATATGGTATTATGCATTTAGAAAAGTTTGAAGTATGAATAAATTTTTTTAAGACTTGAGGGTGAATTGTGATGCTGAGCCTGATTACAAAATACTCATTGATATGTCTGCTGGTCAGGATTTCACTTTAGTCTTCTGGGCTCTCATCCAACACTTTTTGGCCCATGATGCTCTGTGGGGGTGGTCCCAAAGTTCTCTCCACACATTCAGCAGCAGTTAGTGACAAAGGCTCCTCCTTTGGAAATATGGCAGGGAATTTGTATTTGTGTATGCAATTGCATCAGTTCCATCTGCAAATACAGTTAACAAATCAACACTCTTTTTTCTTTTTACTTGCAGATTTTCACTCTGAACTTTTGCAGAATTAAAAGTGGCAATCCTGGAACCAGGCAATCTATTGCTGGGGTAACATAGAATGGGCCATAAATACCTATAAATCATCATAAAATTCAGATTGATACAGCAGGCACATTTAAACTTTTCCTCTTTCTGATGAATAAAGCTCACAGTGCTAGGAAAGTTTTGAGTACTTCCTGTCAGAGGGGAATTATTTCACTTAGGCTGAGAAAAGGTTGAAAAATCCGCGGAGGATGTTGGACAGTTTTGTTCTTGACCAGAAGAGGTCACCCTTGTGTGTGGCATAAAGGGACTCTGAACCCTTTACCCCTTTCTCCAGTTCATCAGAAATTAGCGGCTTTGGTTTAAATGAAAGATATAATATCCAAATTTTCCTTTGGGACAGTTTTGGAATCAAGGTTGGATCCAGGTTCCACACCTCAATCCTTAGTTTTCTGAGCAAGGTGGTTCTGCTGGTGGTGCAGGTAATTGTCAACCTTCACCACTGCCTGGAGGTTCCCTTGTTTCTCCCTGTTTGACTAGATTCACATCATATCTCCTGCTCGTTTAGGTTTCAACGAAAAGAAATGTGTCTAAGATCAATGCCAGTATGTTAATTGATATTTGGTGAAAGGTGAAAAATGAGTTTCAAGATGTAAATTTATTTTATTATTTTCCCTTTTTTTTTTTTTAACAGATTGTTTTCAATCTTAAAAAAACTTTTCTGTAAAACAAAATTTATCATTATAAACTCTGTTTCCTCCCCTGTCTTGAAAATTTGAAATTTAAGAGATATGTTCTTGTGGATATTTACTTTCCTCTACTCCCTAGTCGTGTACAGGGGTTTCTGATGTGAATTCAGTTCATCCTTCTTCTTTCTGGCACAAAATTATGACTGCTCATCTGAGATTTTTTTTTT